>NC_068982.1:85064688-85066016 GCF_001194135.2 Octopus bimaculoides | reverse complement strand
CATGGCATGTGTAAGGACTTTCGAGTGAGATTGTTGCCAGTGCCCCTTGACTGGCTCTTGTGTGGGTGGCATGTAAAATACACCATTTTGAGCGTGGCCATTGCCAGTACCACCTGACTGGCCCTCATGCCGGTGGCACGTAAAAGCACCCACTACACTCTCGGAGTAGTTGGCGTTAGGAAGGGCATCCAGCTGTAGAAACTCTGCCAAATCAGATTGGAGCCTGGTGTAGCCATCTGGTTTCACCAGTCCTCAGTCAAATCGTCCAACCCATGCTAGCATGGAAAGCGGACATTAAACGATGATGATGGCGATGATGATATATATATAAATTCAGATGAGTGGTACAACAAGGCACCAATACTTACTGGAAAATAGCAATCGATACAATTACGACGCTATTGTAAAGCTTCACTGCGTATATACTGGCAAAAACGTGTGTGTGCAACAAACAAGAAAAATTTGTCTTACCTCTAGGAAGAACATTCGATAAATGTACAACCGAGAATCGGATAATGCAGGACCGGTTTCTAACTCTTCAAATACGTTTCACAATGTAAATTTGATCAGTCTTCATTAGCTGCATTTACCTAGACAATATTTCAAATGTTGCCACATCAATGCCAAGTATACTCGCCTGAACGCCTAGCCGTTAACAGAACTGAGAACAGTGAAGAAGTTTTTTTCAATGAGAAATATTGCAATACAAATGTATTACTTTCCAGTAAAATAAAGCCCCATAAGGGTATACATATAAATTCAGATGAGTGGTACAACAAGACACCAATATTTACTGGAAAATAGCAATCGATACAATTAGGACGCTATTGTAAAGCTTCACTGCGTATATATATATTTATATAGAAGATAACTTACTTGGAGGCAATGCGTGGCGTTCGATCATATAATAACATAAATAATATATAATTATATGCATATATCCATACATATATGTACATACCGACATCTATATGTATACATACAAGCATATGTGGGTACAGGACATCACAAAAAACGTTAAACACGATGAGAAACGAAAACAAAAGACGGGGACAGAAAACGAACTTTTTTTCGAACAACGAAAAACAACAAACAGAGAAATGAGACATGCAACATAAAGAATATTACCCATCTTCAGTTGTCCCTGTTTCATCTACTCCGCGTTTCGAAGGCAAGGACAATACGCGACTTCGTTGGAGCAGTCCTTCCCGCAAGCAAATTTATTAAAATTTGGGAATTTTTGCGGAGGGTGAAAGTGTAAACAAGAACAGGACAGTGAGAACAAGGCAGTAAAAACAAGACAGGACAGTGACAACAAACTTTAAGGG
>NC_068982.1:85044052-85064678 GCF_001194135.2 Octopus bimaculoides | reverse complement strand
GTATTTTGTTCAAACTTGATGCCAGCATTAATTAGGACTCATGGGATCTTTGAATGCTTTAAGTTCTCCAAAAATGGGAAAAAAATAAAATCGATAAACCGATTCCTTTTGGGATTTCCCAATCAAATTGTCTGCAACTCATTTTCAGCCAAAAGTTTATCAATTTCAACGGATTTCACTCAAATTTGATGTCGATGTTACTTAGTTTGGTTTGAAATAAAGAGCTTGATTAGCTTAATAAACTTAACTTAATCCCGAGCAAAGCTGGGCTATACTGCTAGTACATGATATATTTAAATAATTTTAACTATAATTGTAGGGTTATCTCCCCTATTTCCCTTGCCTTTCTCGACCACAATCAGATAAATTTTTTTGTCATCACTTATTTGATAAAGCTGTATACATGCACGCATATATAGATACATACAACCAAATTATCTTTATTTTTCTGTATTACACACCCACATACATACCCACATATAAAATAAATGTGTGTGTGTGTGTGTGTGTGTGTGTGTATTTGTATGTATGCATGCATGTATGCCAGTTATGAAAAAATAAAGATTTATTGTAAACATCATTATCAAAAATAATCATCTGATCTAATACACTCCATCATCAAAATGTTTTTGAGACTCTTCATAATTAATAAAATTAATTTCCTAAGATTCTCCTCACAATTCACAGTTAAAGGTTTTAACATTTCTTTTTTAGCTGAAATCTTGTATTTTGTATTGATTTCAGGCTACAGCTATGCACCTAAGACAGAACATATCCTCGACTCTATTGCAACTGAAAGAGAAGCTGTATTTTGTTGAGATTAATAAAATGGATACCAAAGAAAGAAATCATTTACTTGGCCTTTATTGTGTAACAATTATTAAAGGCTATAATTTTGGATTTGAGGTAAAAATTTATCATTTTGTACAATAATTAGAGGTGTGTGAATATACATGCATTCATGTATATATGTATGTATGCATGCATATATGTATTATATGCACCAGAAGATATATTAGATTAATATAGCCATCTGTGTATCATACTTAATGTAAATATATTGTGAAAAACAAATTTACTGAAGTATTTGTCCAGGGTGATATCTCTTATGGACATGAAATTCTATATCAAAGGCAGATGAAAATCATTCTAGTAGCAGCTGGTGAGAATGCTAGATGTACGTTTTTGCTTTGTTGGACATTCAGTACCATATACTTACAACCAACTGCATGTTAATACACTGATATAGGAAAACAATGAACGAACAATCACTGGTGCTGTAAATAGCCACCCAGCTGAATAAAACTGTTGTATTATCTTCAGATAAATACCAAGGCAAATTTGCTTTTTTCAATGTATTTACATTAAGTATGATACACAGATGGCTATGTTAATCTAATACTACTTCTGTTGCATATAACGGATTATTCAGCCAGACAGCTATTTGTAAATAGCTCATATATTCAGGATGGTAATTTGTTGTGTTTGTATATTTTGTAACTTTTCAACATAAAATGCTAGATTGGGAGTGGAAGGGAGACAGATGAAGTATAATAATGGGAAGTGATAGATAAAGACAGATGAAGGGAGAAGTAGAGTACAAAAGAGAGGTAAATTAAACATGTGAGAGGAGAGAACAGAAAGGAGAGTGAATATGATAACTAGATTAAAGCAGGGAAGAATATGGAGAACATAAATAGTAGGGCTATATGGCAAAATTTCTGATGTCACTCTGTCTTTAGTTCTCTGTATTTTAGTAAATACAATATTAAATATCTATTGATAAATGCAATAGTGATCTGATTGGTTGAAAATCTTTATGTTCCAATGTCACTTTGAAGTGCATTAATTCATGTTAACTCTTTTTGAAGTGTGAGTGTTTAAAATACAGTAAAAAGTACTTAACAAAATATGTATTCCATAGGCCATAATTTTATAGCACAGATTAAGTTGTGTGTACACAAACATATTTATGTGTATGTAAATATACTTCAAACGGTTTTTTGCACCTACTAACCTTGGTTTTGTATATTGGTATTTTTCATGTATGAGCTGTTATAATTTTCCAATCTTCAAAACCTTGTTATATTTGTATTGTAATATTTGTATCTTTTATAATGAGAAATGAAATGAAAACTCCCACTAAAAGAAGGAATGGTCTGCACAGTCATTCAAGGAAGAATGACGACAGAATCCTGAATTTAAGGATTAAGTATTATAAAGAATCTAGCTACTCTAACTGCTGTAACATTATGCTTAGAAATGCAAATGAATTCATGCAAATGAAACAACAAAATTTATGTCAAAATAAATGATTTGATGTAGCTAAATGTAGTGTTGATATTTCAAAATAAAGTGTGTAAAAGAAGTCAGTAGAGATTGAATAAACAGCCAAAAGGGAACTGCTTATCACTAACTATTTTGCTGAACATAACACTCCCTTTGCAAGCATTGGTCATCTGATGGCATGAAAGGGTGAATATCTGGACAGTCAGATTGCTAAAAAATTATTACTGAAAAAACAAACTTTCATATGTTATTCAAAATGGAGTAACCTTTCTTCAAAAATTAGTAATAACAAGTATCTGTCTGATACAAAAGTTTTCTGTTATAATTTATGAAAGTACTGGTATTTCAGTTACTCAAACTTTGGCTGAAGCTGTGAGCTACTTTAATTTCAATAAGCATGATGTTGCAGATGCATTGCTAGATACTGTGGTTGTTGAAAATGGAGCAGCTCTTGGTCTTTACAATGCTCTCAAATCTACCTTACATGAAAGAAATATTCCTCTAGAAAATATTGGATTTGCAAACAATAATTGTTCTATGGTGGGCATCAAAAGTTCCAGAAATTACTGACAGATAATGTGCTTTTGGTTTTTATCATCAGGTATCTCTGTCTATCTGGTAGCCATGCTATAGCATATTGCCTTCATATTTGGAGGCTTTCATAAAAGAGTTAAAATCTTACTTTTCTGTACAGTAGCAAGCAACAATGGTACACTTATTCAAGAAATTGTTGCAGCAAAATGCCTATCTTAAGAAAAATTTATTACAGTGATACTTGAACAATTTGATGCTTTACTTCTTTATTTCCAAAGTGAATTTGAAGTAAACATATTCAATGGTGCCATTAGGCATTAAGCAATCCCTGAATCAAGAGCATACTACTTTTCCTTCAGTATGTACTAAACAAATCACATTGTCTATATTCAATGACATTATCAGAATACAAGAATCTTTTGAATTTCTTTATTAAAGATAAATTACTGAAGAAAATTGAATTACTAGAAATTAATCCAAACGATGAAAGAAATTAAAAAACATTGATGATGTTTACTTTAGAGAGAAGATGACAGTACATCTAATAAGCAAACTTTTTGAAAGTGTTAGAAAAACTAAAACTGGTTGAAATTCAAAGGAGAACTTGGTTTTCAAATTTGAAAAAGGTTTCCTTTTATTAAAGTTGCAATTATTGTTATATTAAATATATTAGATTCTCAGGTAGCTTATGATCCCAATATTTCTCCTACATATGTCACTCCACTAGCTGTTCATCACCTATTTGTTACGTTACAAAACAGTCTAAATGATTTGTTATCCAATTTTAAAACTAATTTAACTATCTTGTCACATTCTTCAGCATATCAATTCTTTAGAAGGGAAAACTGTAAAGAAGCCACATTACTTTCAAAACAATCTTTTTCTAGAAATACTATGGAATGCACTATGTGGGGACCCAGAAAACAATTAATCAAGCTTTTGGTTGGAAGATGTTGTAATTAAAAGATAATTTTAAAAAATAAAGAATCATTTATTCTTTCAAGAGGATGAGAAGTAGGAGTAGTTATTATTCAAAATATATAAGTAAACATTATAAACTGCACATACTCAACATATGTGTTTTGCTTTTTCACCAGTTAACTGTGGTATAATGTAAATATTTTCTATTTAAATTATGTATATTTATAATCTGGGTCCTTTTGTTATCCAAGCCTGATCTAGGGTTTTGCTGACAATCTCATTGACAGTACTTATTCTTATTTCAACTCTTATTCTTTCTCTACTGTTCACCACTTCAACTCAGAAACAGCCAACATCATCACCAATTGACTGTCATTTGATAAAATACGCTACTTAAAATATTTATTTCTAATACTACAGTAATTTGTAGGTACTGAAATAATGTTTTTGAAAAAGAATAAAATGTTTGATTAAATATAGTTTACTTATTATAGGCATTTACCTCAAGGGAGAAAAGTTTATTATTGTAATGAAGAATTGTATTAAATATCTACCTCCAACTTTGTTCCTCTTCCAACCCATGATTTCTCTCCCTTTCTCTCTTTATGGTGAATGGATGGACCAACCAACTACAAACATGTTATAACCATTACATAGATTATTTTAATTCATCAGAGGCTTGGAGTTTATCTTTTTGTATCAACGTTAAATTAATACTTTGCTGGATATTGTGTTGTAACTTTATATTTAAAAAATCTTACATATTAATTTATAATTTTTCGTAAGGTCACAAACATATTTCATTGAAAACATCGATTGAAAACAGATATTTCTCATTGAAAACATTTATTAAATGTGTGACACTTTCTTATGTTGGGCATTCAGGGAAATTGCTTTTCTGCTAAGGCAAAAGGCTAAAGTATTATCTGTGAAGTAAGTGGGACATGGATTGAAAAGAAAATGTAAATTAATGTACAAAATGTACAAAAGCATGGCAAAATTAGTATTGGGGTTTTATATCCTTAAAACGTTTGGATATATAATTTAATGAAGTGGAGGTAAATGTCAATGTCTTCACAAGACGTACTTTTTATTTTTCTTTTACTCCAAAAATGCCCTCTGGCGTCATCAACAATATAACAATCTGACAAGTCCATCTTTTAACCACACAGGTGTGTTAATGCATCTCACCTTTTGTGATTGACTTCTGTTGGAAGTGAATTTTTTTTTTCTACACCACGTCTTCCTTTTTGAGATTTACTTCCATTTGAAACTCAATATTTTTTTTTGTTTTGGAACTACCTCCAACAATTCCATCTGTTTTCTTTTTCTTGTACTGTTATGCCTTGATTCGACGATTTCTTGTATAGACGGCACATCAAAAATATTGTAGATAGCTTCCATGAGTAGTTCTTTCCTCGTAACCCCTTCTTCTTCAGCAAACTTTTTCAGCTGATTTATGTGTCTTTTATGTTCCCATTTTGAACCTTTTACCATGTACATCATTTTACCAACATGTTTTATTATTTTGCTGTCTTCCCAACCTTCTTTTCCATTTCTGTACGCTCTGAAAAACATCTTATAACCAGTTTTAAAATACTTGGTCGTATTTTGAATGTTTTCCCTAGTTTTTATTTTTCTTCCCATCAATAACTTGTTAAAAACTGACTTAACTTTTCTTGCGAACATCAGTTCAACTTAACTTAAAAGGTATTAGTGTTTGGCATTACATGGTAAACTCTTAGGAATTGTGTCAATGCTACATCATCCACTAATGCATTTCTGGATTCCTTTAGTGCCCTTTTGAACATGTCCACAAAGTGTTCAGCTTGTCTGTTCAATCTTGGATGATACGGAAGAGTAGTGATATGTTCAAGTGAATACATCTTGCAAAAATTCTTAAATTCATTTGCCGTAAATTGTGTACCATTATCAGAGACTATGGTATCCAGGACACCATACCTAACACTGTTACTCTGGAGGTTGGGTTTCTACATTTACACATTTCTGGCCATTTTGTAAAGCTATCTACCACTATTAGATAATATGATCAGTTTAATGGTCCTGTGAAGTCTATGTGTAGCCTGGTCAATGGAATATTGGTCTTGGGCCAAGGTTGAAATTTTATAGGTGGTGATTTTGCTGCAAGAGCACAACCTCTGCAGGATTTTACCAACTTCTCAATATCTAGATCCATTTTCAGCCAGTAAACATAACTCCTCATAAGCGACTTTATCCCAGAAATTCCTGGATGTCCAGTGTGGAATTCCTTTAACATTTGATTGACCCTCTGTGCATACATAAGCACATTATCACATATTGAATGCAAATTTGAAACTGTGTTACATCCAGCCATATGTATTTTTAAAATTGTTTCTTCTGATCTCACTAATTTTTTCATTTTTATGATAAACTCATCTGTCTCCGCCTTAATTTTTATTTCCTCCAATATCACAGGAAATTCATGCACAAAGTTCCACAATATATATTTTTTTTAATTTTTGGCTCTTAACACCACTATCACTGTGCCTTGCTGTGTTTTGGTATTAACCTTGACAAACCATTTGCATGTCCCATTTTTTTTTAGATGGCAAATACTCCATTTTGAAGTCATAATTTAGTAGGATCGTTCCCCAGCGTTGCAATCTGTTGGCTGTATCTGTGGGGATAACCTTTTTTGATCCATAGATCGCCAATGATGAATGGTGGTCTGTCTGCAAATGGAACCTTCTTCCATGTATAAATTTATAGAATTTTTTTACTCAAATATGATGGCTAATGCTCCTTTTTCTATTTGGCTGTAACTTTTCTCAGCCGGCAGTAATGAACGGGAAGCATGAGCTACTGCTTTCACACTACCACCTTCATATTTGTATAAAATCACAGCTCCAATACCACTTTCACTAGCATCTGATGCCACTACTATTTATAAATTCAGCTTAAAATGTGATAATGACAATTCCAACATTAAGACATTTTTAATTTCTTCATATGCTTTTTGGCATTTGTCCATCCAGTTCCACTTCACGTCTTTTTTTAACAAGTTATTCAGGAGTGCTCTTAAATCATGCATATTCGGTATGTAGTAATTTGTGAGCCCCAAAAATGCTTGTAACATTGTAATGTTCGTCAGAGGAGGCATATTTTTTATTGTACTTACCCTAGATGAGTCTCGTCTGTGTCCATTTTCATCGATGATCTGCCCTAGACATTTTATTCTTGGCATAAAAAAATTCACACTTTTTGTCGCTGAGCCTAAACCCATAATCTTTTATTTTTTTGAAGACCTTTTTTTAACATGTTCATCATGCTGATCCCGAGATTCACTTTTTATGGGTTTGTTGTCAAGATAAGTTATAGCGAAATCCAAACCTGCAAGCATAGTGTTCATAACTTGTTACAAAATGCCAGGTGTTACCTTTATACCATAAGGAAGTTGATTAAATTTATACAAGCTTGTATGGATATTTATTGTTAATAACTTTGAACATTCCTCAGCAACTTTTACCTACAAGTTTGCTTCAGATAGGTCCAACTTTGAAAAAAATTTTCCTCCATTCAACTTCACGAAAATTTCCTCCAGACTTGGTAACAGGTAATTATATGGCATCAAGCATTTGTTTAAACCTGTTGAAAAATTAGCACATGCTTGGATTTTATTACTTTTTCTTGACATAAACTGTTGGGTATGCCCATTTTGTGCAATCAATTTTTTCAATAATGCCAAGCTTTTCAAGTCTATCCAATTTCTTCATTGACTTGTTTCAGTGCTGTGAAAGATACAATTCGTTTTGGTTTAAATGCTGGTATAGCATTTTCTTTCACTTGAAACTTCACCTCTGTTTTGGTGCAAAGACCCAATTCATCAGAAAAAAACTTCAGGGAAAATGTTTTAAAATTCTTTTTTTAAATCCTCTGACATCTTATTTGTACTGGTGGAAGAACCATTCACATTTTCACAAAAAATATTTATGTGGAGGTCCCATAAGTTAAATAATTCCATCCCGTCTGTTTGTATTTTTCAGCACAAAAACTTTGGCCTTCAAAGTTTTTCCACAAAATGTAACATCATTTATTATTTTGCCCATAACATGCAATTTTTTTCCTGAAACATCTCATGCAATTTTTGAAGTTTCCTTTAATCTAGGTTTTCCTATTTTCCTCCATGTATCTGTGTGAATTAGCATGATATCACTACCCATCACATCATGCTCCATTGTCAGCTTTGGCATGGTTCTACAGCTGGATGCCCTTCCCAATGCCAACCACTTTACAGAGTGTACTGAGTGCTTTTTCTCTTTGTGCTACCAGCACTATTGAGTTTGCTGAGTAAGTTGCAAGACAGAAAAGAACAGGGAAAAGGAAAAAGCTCCCATTACTAAGTAGGGAGTATTTGTGGCTTTTGTCAGATATCAAAAGGCTAAAATATAATAGAAGGACAAGCATAGGTGTGTTACTATAGAAAAGATACATGGCCACCCCACATTATGTATAGTGATGGATGGGAGTTGTTGAAAAGAGACAAGGGAAGGTGGTGATGGAGTGCCAGAGCAAGCTCTCAAGGTACAAGAAGATGTGCATAAGAAAGAATATGGACAATGAGTCATGGGAGGAGAGAAGAGAGTGGATACTTTCATAAGAGTGTGAGTGAGGGAGTAAAAAATGGTTAAATATGGGGGTAGCAGTGAATGTCATGAGTAATGAATAAGGTTGAAGGTGCAGATGTAGGGAAATACTAATACGGAGAGGGGGTAGGATGAGAGATACAGGAGTGGCTCAGGAATCGGAAAGTAGTGAAATGATGGGCAAAGCATAGGAGAATAGAGAGTAATATAGAAGTACATAAGAGGCTATGGTGAGTAGGGCATGATGGTAGATATGAGAAGGCATTGAGAGCAATAGCCAAGAGATGTTAAAACTGAATTATTGTAGAGGAGAGAGAGAGAGCAGTAGCTGGAGCTACATAAAGGTGATTCATTGAAATATTATAGGCAGGGATGATAAATGAGAAATAGAAGTGATTTCAGGGAGGTTAGGAAGAGGGAGAGGCATCATCAGATGGGAGAAAATGTTGTATGTGCTGATTCTGCTCTCAGGAGATTATAGCAGCCAAGTAGTACCATACATAGGGGAGCTAGGCAATGAGAATTGGGGAAGATTCTTGACATGATGGATAGAGAAGAGGGTGTGCAGGGTCCCACATATACAAGCATACCAAGTTGTTTCAGGATATCATTTTTGCTGTGCTGGATGGGTCTTCTCAGGCAGAAGCTAATCACCAATATCTTGATCCTTGAGGCTTAACATCTTGAGATCAACCTTCACCACTTCATCCCATATCTCCTTGAGTCTTCTTATTTCACAACTTACATTCACTTTATGTGACTGACATTTGTCCTTATCCATATACATCACATGACCAAGCCAGTGTAGTTGTTTTCTTGCATACTCCATCTGATTTCTCTTATGCCTAACATTTCTCTCAAGGAGGAATTTCAACCATGTTTCGTGGTCTGCTACCACAACAGCTCCTTTATAGGATCCAGTTAGCTGAAGACATCATCAGGAGGAACCACGTCCGGTTTTGACGTGGCGGGGCCACCCCTTTTCGGAGGTGTCTTCAGCTCTGGTGTTGGGTGCATGTCTTCTTTCACTGTTTGTGACTGTTCTAATTCAACTGTGGAATGTCCCTCGCTATGGTTATTTTCCAGGAGGTTCTGGCCACACGTCTTACGGTTTATCAACCCGCGTTGTTGAATTACTTTCTTCCGACATACCTTCCCTTGGTGGATTCGGATCCAGTTAGCTGAAGACATCATCAGGAGGAACCACGTCTGGTTTCGGCCCCTACTCCTCTACCGTTTTGACGTCACCCATTCACACTGACAGTGCATATCCAATGGATTATACTACCTTTATTCCTCTCTTGTCTTTGCATGTCCTCTACATTCAGAGCCCACATCTCACTACCATATAGCATTGCTGTTCATATACAAACATCATACAATCTACCTTTCACTCAGAGAGAGAGAGAGAGAGAGAGAGAGACTTTTTGTTTCCAGCAGAGGTAATAGTTATCTGAACTTTCTCAATCCTATCCTTTTACTAGCAATTATATTTTCAGAACATCCTCTGCTTCTGCTAATTAGGTTGCCTAAGTAACAGAAACTATCTACTCCCTCCACAGAGCCTCTAGTGCATTTCAGAAAAACCAATTTCCCATGTATCCTTAGTTTTTATGCCACCTGTGCATCTTCCATATACAAATACTTTCTTCATTAATCTTTCTCTGATTCCACTGTACCTCTTGTGTGTTCATAGCCTTCACTGGGTACACCATATGTAATTTTTGCCCACACCTACATTTACCTGAAGTGAGTAGAGTCTTGTCTGTTTTCCTCATTACTAGCACTGTGGTCTTTGCTAAGTTAACTTTAAGGCAAAGGTTCTACAGTTTGCTTCCATACTTGGAATTTCTTTTCTAATTCTGTTACAGATTCTGTTATGGGAATGGGATAATCAGCATATTATAGTTCCCATGAAGTAGCTGGTCTTAAATTTTCTATGGCCTGGAGAACAATGATGAAAAGGAGAAGACCAAATATTGAGCCCTGTGAATGCCTATTTGTACACTAAATTTGTCACTGTACTCGTGGCTTACTCTTACCTTACTGACAGTACTCCTGTACATGGTTTGAATGGCTGTTGTAAACCATTTCTCTACCCTAGAGTGAGGGCCTCTGTGAAAGGCTTTCTTCAGACTTGGTCCAACAATTTGATATCTCTGCAGTTACTTCTATCTAAGGGATCTCCTTTACTCTTATAACAGCTGACTCTAATACTGCTACACCAGTCATTGGGCATGGCACCTTCCTGAATAACCTGGTTAACTATATGGATGGCTGGACTATATCTTACTGTAACAAATATTTTAAGCATCTCAGCAGTAACTCTTGTCTTCATATCTATAATTGTCTTATTTATCATACTGCTTCTGATAGGATAACTGGTCCCTCTGCTGGATTTATATTGGGAAGACTCCATCTCTCTCATGTATTCTCTACATTTAATAATCTTTCATTTTAGAATTTCCCCGTCTCTTTCTTTTCAGCATGCCATTATCCATCTACACACATCTCACCCATAACATTTTGGCTAGCAATCCAAAACACCTCATGTCTCTGATCCTCACACTGTAAGACATTGGAAAACCTCTTTTTTCCTGCTTCAGCCTTTGCTAAATAAACTTTTTGCCGAGATTCCCTTCTTGCTATCTGATATAGCTCTTTGCTGCCTCCATTTTCTGTGTCTTTCTAAGCCCATCTTTTTGATTTTATGGCCCTGTCTACCACATTGTTCTACCACCGTTTCATCCTTGGTTTGGTTGAAATACTGCCCAGCCATGGATTTGGTCTATAGCCTTCAGTAGGTTGTACAGTAAGAAGTTTCAGTGGTCATCTATGTTACATGTCACTATCTCGTCCCACTTCTCATCACGTGATTTAATTAAAATATTTTTAAATCTCTGACTATTCAATGGGTCCTTAAACTTCCATACCTTCTTTTTCAAACTTAGTCCATCTAACCATAAATCTGAAGACATTAATCTATGACAAGTTATGCATTCCTCACTAGGATAGGACTTCACATTTACAAGCACCTGCCTATCCCTGTTTTGGGTGAGAATGTAGTCTACCTGACTCATGTGCCCACCAGATTGATAAGTGATTTGGTGGTTGGTTAGCTGGTTTCTTGAAATTAGTGTTGTTTACTTACTGCTTAAGGCAGTCCATCTTGACAGATGATGAAATCATCTTTGATCCTTAGGGGTTGTCTTGATGGTGTTGGCAGGCCCTCTCATGGTTGAAAAGGCCAATTCTGGAGGCACATGTCCGATTACACTAAGAGCAGCAAAGAGGACTCCGACGAAGATGAGCTCATCTAGGATTTTGCTGACGTTCCTTGAGCTGTCTCTGCTTTTCTTTGCAAAGTCTAGTAAAAATGTTAATAGAGCCAAAATGCAGCTGGAATTATTGGGTATACACATATACACACACACACACACATACACATGTACTTCCCTGTACTTCACAGCAGAAGTGTTTAAGACTGGTCCTTCTGGTAATGAAAAGCACTCGTGCTGATGCCATGTAAAAGTGCCTGTGTGGTGCCATGTAAAAGTGCTCATGCATCTGTACAGTGCCACATAAAAGTGTCTGTGTGGCACCATGTAAAAGTGCCCATGCAGTTCCACATAAAAGCACTCAGCACACTCTGTAAAGTGGTTGGTGTTAGAAAGGGCATCCAGCTGTAGAAATCATGCCAAATCAGACTGGAGTCTGGTGCAGCTTGCCAGCTCTGGTCAGACTGTCCAACCCATGCCAGCATGGTGATGATGATGATGATGATACATATGAATACATGCACTGGCACATACACACATGGTAAAAATGTTAACAGTGCCAAAAAGCATTTAATGAATCATCACTGGTGATGAATAATGGATTGTCTACAATAACATCAATTGGAAACAATCATGGTCCAAGTGTAATGAAGCAGCACAAACCATATTGAAAGCTGACTTGCATCAAAAAAGGTCATGCTGTCAATTTAGTGGGATTACAAAGGTTCTGTGTATTTTGAGCTGCTTCCAAGGAACCAGATGATCAATTCAGATGTTTACTGTCAACAACTAATGAAACTAGAGGAAGTAATCAAAGGAAAACAGCCAGAATTGGCAAATTGTAAAGGAATCTTGTTCCACTATGACAATGTTAGACTACACACGTCTTTGCTAACTTGAAAAAAATTATTGCAGCTTGGTTGGGAAGTAATGTCATATCCACCATATAGCCCTGACCTTGCACCATCAGATTACCATTTATTTCAAAGTTTGCAAAATTCTTTGAATGATAAAGCTTTCAATAATGATGATGACCTGAAATTGCACTTGCTTCAGTTTTTGGCTGATAAGGACCAGAAATTCTATGAGCATGAAATCATGAAGTTGCCAGAAAGATGGCAAAAGATCATTGAACAAATTGGAAAATATAGAATTGTTTAAAGTTCATTTCTTGTATGAAAAAAAATGACTTTTATTTCACACTAAAAAACCAAAATTACTTTCTTGCCGACACAATAATAACATTTTCAGCTGACATAGGATTGGAATTTGGCCAAAGGAAATGTTCATATTTGATTGTTGAATGGAGAAAATTAGTACTCTGGACCCAAATCCTCTGCATCAATTGTCTCACTATTTCTCCTGTCCTGAACAAAAAATGCTACAAGTACCTAGGCATTGATGGAAAAATATCATACAAAAGTATTGTAAATAAAGATAGAATGACTTGAGAATATTATGCCAGACTTAGAAAAAAAATGGAAGTTAGAACTCTCCTCTTACAATAAGACAATATCCCATGATGCATTTGCAGTACCACTGTTGATTCCAACACTTGGGATACTTGACTGGACTGTAGAAGAAATTCACTCAATAGATATTAAAACCCATAAGATACTGACTTCAACTGCAAATTTCCACAATAACACAGATGTCAACAGGCTCTACCTAAGAAGAGATAAAGGAGATCAGTGCCTTCGAGTGTCACACAATCTCTTTCAGACAGCACTTGCTAAACACCAGCAGTTAAAAATAAATACAATAACATAGTGCTGAAAAGGAAAGAGAATAGTATCCTATATATCAGCAGCAAACTTTTCAGGGACTCCTATTCCTGATGACCTCCCATACAACCTCAAAACAGCCTGACTAACATGCTTGAAATTATGTCATATTTCTGTGAAAGACATCACATGTGATTAGCAGCTGTCCAAAAATGTAACCAAGGTGCTACCTCCCTATGCAACGCAGCATTGTCACAAAGGCAGTATACAATGCCATCTTGAAAAAAGACTGTCGTGGAATAAATATAGACAGTCCCCCTGTTTTTGAATATATACACAAACATCAACACAAAGAATACTGGTAGAACATTCCTATCAAAATATCTGTCAAGTGTAAGCATAACAAGCCTGATATTGTTGTTTGGAGCAGACAAGAAAAAATATGTCCTGTGATAGAGTTCTCTGGTCCTGCTTAAGTAAATACCTCTTTGAAAAACCAATGAGAAAAGAGATAACCATGGACAAGTGCTTTGAAACACCCAGCTTCCATAACTAGATCAGAAATTTACATTTATACCAATAATAATTGTTGCACTTGGTTTTATGTGTAAATGCTTAACTGACAGTTTGGATAAACTTGGATTTTCAGAAGAAAAAAAAACAACCAGCTTACTCACACATTACAAATGCAATCTATAAGTGGAATAGTAAAAATATAGAAGACTTTTCTCAGGTTTAAAATGTGACATTGTTTTCATTATCTACATTCCAATGGTGGGATTTTGTATCTTTTTTCGAAACCAGCTTATTCCTCCTCCTCCTCCTCCTCATCATCATCGTTTAACGTCCGCTTTCCATGCTAGCATGGGTTGGACGATTTGACTGAGGACTGGTGAAACCGGATGGCAACACCAGGCTCCAAATCTGATTTGGCAGAGTTTCTACAGCTGGATGCCCTTCCTAACACCAACCACTCAGAGAGTGTAGTAGGTGCTTTTACGTGTCACCCGCACAAAGGCCAGTCAGGTGGTACTGGCAACGGCCACGCTCAAAATGGTGTATTTTATGTGCCACCCACACAAGAGCCAGTCCAGGGGCACTGGCAATGATCTCGCTCGAAAATCCTACGAAGGCCATCAGAGGAAGAATTTAAATAATTAAAAATAGAGAACATGCATACATCACATTGTATACCACAAGAATGGAAAGAACATATGGTCATCAGAACTCTCTGCTTACAACAAGCATATTGCCCACAACACCTTTGCAGTGCCTGTCCTCACACCTACATTTGGCCTTCTGAACTGGTCGCTACAAAAACTCATTGAGATAAATGTTCAAACTCACAAGCTGCTCAGTGTTACAACAAACTTCAACATCAGTGGAGATGTAGACAGGCTATACTCACCACACAAGGATTGTTGCCGTGGTCTCAAATCTATATTGATGTCATATGAAGCACATATTGTGACACTGGAACATCTGCAGCAGAGGAAAGAGATCTTGCACAAGATTGCAACTGTGAAAGCAATAACATGATTAGGATAGCCAATGAACTTGAGGACAGGTATAAAATTAGAGGTGATACAGATCTCTCTTCAAGGAGCATTGGTAAAATCTATTTATTTGAAGAACAAAATAAGAAAAAAATGAATCATTTCACAAACCATAGAAGGGATTGATCATGTCAAAAGCTTGGCATGGAATACCAAAAATTTCATGACATCCCACTTTGAAGGCTACCTCCATGTAATTCAAGGACAAGAGATCACTAAGTACCTACAGCATAAGACGCAGAAAATGTTGACAGACAACAAATGAAGGTTGTGCAAGATCAAGACTGAAGACAGCAACCATGTTATTGTCAACTGTGAGAGAGTATCTTCCAGATATTATCTTTCCATGAGGCATGATGCAGTGGTGGCCAAAATGGTCTGGAACAGGATAACAAAAAGGAAGATTCAGATGAAGTTGACTATACTGAGACTGATGGGTCAAAAGAATATTGGTGGAATTTAAAAATTAAAACAGCCACAAAGTTAAAACACAACCAGCCAGATATTGTGTGGGACCTCAAGGAAAAATATGTTTCTGTTGTGGAAATCAGCTGCCCCTTGGTTGCAAAAATACAAGAGAAAGAGGATATCTATGGACCATTAATAAGGAGCTTACAAATCCAGTACCTAAGATACAGGAGCAACAGGATACATACCAACCCATCTGTAGCAATGTATGGCTGAATTTGGGTTCTTGAGGAGAGAACACAAATCTTTAATTCATACAAATGATCACGATATCTGGGTCTATAAAAATCTGTAGGAACTTAAAATTTAAAAGATGATGAACAAAACAAGATGCTTTCTTTCACAACTTTGCTACCTAGCAGGTGGGCAGTCAAACTTTATTCTAAATTAAAAAAGAGAAAGAGAACACACACACACACACACACACACACACACACACACACACACACACACACAACAACAACAACAACACAACCAACAAATAAATAAATAAATAAAGGTCATTATGCACACATGTAAGACACTGTTATTTAATGATGGATAAGCCAGGTAAACTATTCCATGTCACAGTGGGTTCATATAATAATGCAGATATATGCAATTTGGTTGATTTATACAGATTAGACCATCTAAATTCGAAATTCCCCAAACATAGCATCAGTATATCTCAGAATGATGCTTTGACAATGTCACATAATTGTGTTGGCCACACTATAATTTCTTTAGAAAACAGTTGATTTCAGTCTTTAGTTCTTTAGAGCTTAAAATCTTGTTTTGTTCATCATCTTTAATGACACTAACCTAACTGACTTTTTAGATGTTTCCTTAGGTTTCAAAAACAGTTCCTATATGCCCTTCCACAAGCCTAATGAAAATCTGAAATATATTAACAAACACTCCTTGCCACCCACCTATTGTATTTAAGAACTTAGTTCTGAACATTAGCTGTAGGATTGCATGCCTTTCTTCATCTAAAGAAATATTTGAAAAGGCTTCCCCATATTTATAATAAGGCTCTACAGGATGGCAGTTTTACTTATAAAATCTTTTATAACCCTCCACCTCCTCAATCATCTAGTCATCAGAATTGATCTTGTAAAGTTATATGGTTTGCTCCCCACTTCTTCCTAAATGCTAGGACAAATATAGGTAGAAGATTCTTGCACATTAAATAACTTTTTCTTGACTCTCTAATGTAAAGACTTTTATTAATAAACAACCAATGACTCAAACCTGTCCTCAATACACAAGTTTAGTAAGTTTATGTTAAAAATTGGATAAATTTTATGTACAGATTATAATTTAAAAATATATATAGACTTGTTTGCAAAATCTGAATGTCCCCTAGCATAAGCATGTGATATATCTTCTATTGTTTATGAAGCACAGGTATCAGCAAACTATGGTATCAGTTGAACACTGACTAAGCATTATATTTGATCAGTGGAAGAAAGATTTAAATCCAGATGCAACAACCATCTTTCAACCTTTAAACACCTTGAGAAGTGACATGCAACAACCTTCTCACCATAAATGTGGAAACTTAAAGATGACTCCAACATCAAGTAGAAAATCCTTACCAAAAAGATATTCAATATGTTTCTTGAAAAAGCTCTACCTGTGTGACAAAGTAAAGTATACAGTCACATGTACAGGTGTTTGCTTAATAGACACAACTTAAGAGTCTCTTTCAGTTGTATGCTCAATGTCAAAAACATATTAGGAACACCTCTAAACCACAAGCAGAGGCATGATGCGCATCTAGGGTTTACAATGAATGCCCAGTGTAGTATATAAACCTGAGGTGGTGACTCGCACTGATGACCATAGTGGCAGCATTGGCACCAACTGCAGCGATGACACCAACAACACATTCACTGATAAAACAACAGCAACAGCAGCAGCAATATCAGTGACACCAGAAACAACAGAGTCGGTGCCTGCATTAGGCCCATCTGTGACAGTAACATCAGCAGTAACAACAACTGGCTAACACCACCAGCACAAGAGCATAGACATGGAAATATGTCAGTTTCACAAGTGACCCATTCAAGCAGCATCTGAGTAACCCAAGGTCCTCTTTTAGGATAACTGAAAAGTGTAACATCATGTCCCTGGTCAGCTATGTATGGTGTTTAAAAGAGGAGGGTACACCATACATAATTAAATGGAGGCTTCTAGAACAACCACAGCCATATCTCAAAGGGAGCAAATGATGAAAGCTTTACTTGGTCAAAAGCGCAAGGGTCCTGAAAAATTCACTTGATCTGGAGCCCATTTTAAACTCCAAAAACAAAGTTTTTAGTTAATGCTCATCACAGAAATTCTTGTTGCAAACATGAAATTCTGCATTTGCAAACTAGGAAATCACTACTAATTTCAAAAGTAGTAGTTGTTGACAAGGCTGTAACTGATGTATGGTGGACAACTTCACCTTCCACAAAACTGTAATGTTAGGGTTTCATTCCAGGAATATTTTGTTTGCAAAATTAATTGACCATGATGTTTTCCTCCCTCCAGTTGTAGAAAGGTTATGTGTTTCTGACCATTTGAATCTTATAAGTGCTTTATAGGTGTGAAACCAACGGTCACTCTGACAGGTCATGACAAGCAACCTTCTAAATATACTACTGCTTTAATGTTTTAGAGTGTGCTTCTTTTTTGGATATATGAACTACTGACTGATATAATGTGTTTGCGTGTGAGTGTGTGTATGTGTGTATGATAAATGAAAGACAGGAGATGAAAGATATGAGAACTTTTATTAATCACTACAATTGTTTGACACATCCAGCATCGATTCCTCATGAGTGTGAAACTGGTTCAGGTGTATATGATAGTGCAGATGTGTCACTTCTGGAGATAAATAGATATAACTCATTAAAATAAGAGTTCCACAATGTATCTTCTGATTTCATGTAAAGAAAAGCAGCAAATTAAATATATATATTTTTTAAAAAATTTATTTATGCGCCCTTTTTAAAGCCTAGCCAGGCTCATGGGTCTGATTTCCCGGATTCTATGGCGTGTGTGTTCCCCATCAGCTGGATGGGACGCCAGTCCATCGCAGCGTTACTTAAGAAACAGGAAGAAAGAGTGAGAGATAGTTGGGGTGAAAGAGTACAACAGGGGTCGCCACAATCCCCTGCCGGAGCCTTGTGGAGCTGTAGGTGTTTTCGCTCAATAAACATACACAATGCCCTCTCTGGGAATTGAAAGCACGATCCTCCGACCACGAGTCCGCTGCCCTAACCACTGGGTCATTGCGCCTCCACACACACACACACACACACAAATTCATTTATTTATTTAGATCATAATAAAATAACAGATGCGAAAAAGAAATGAACATGCAATACGAGAAAAGTATTAAAAGTTACTATTAACAGATATGGATGTATAAACACCCTCACGAAAGCTGCATGGTACATGTACACATGCTCATACAAGCGTTCACAAAGATGTAAGTATATGCACATGTGTGGTTTGGTGCACACATGTTCACATAGCGAGTTAAATAGCTACTTGGTGTTTATGATAATGGGGAAGTTAATGCTAAACTTAAGTCATCCATACCTTAAAGTAAATTATGTTAACAGTTACTAAAATTCATTCCTACTGCATTATGCAAAAGTACAATTATATGTATGTAGGCATCTTGAGAGTCTTTCAGAAAATCTATTAATGTGTGTGTGTGTGTGTGTGTGTATGGGTGTATGTATGTATGTATATATATATATATATATATATATATATATATATATATATATATATATATATATACATATATATATATATATGTCACATTCTAGGGGGAAAACTACAAGTAGTTGATAGCCTCCGTTACCAAGGTGATCAAGTCAGTAGCAGGGGTGGATGCTCTGATAGTGTAGCTGCTAGAATAAGAATAGCCTGGACAAAGCTGTGAGAGCTCCTACCTCTGCTGGTAACAAAGGGACTCTCACTCAGAGTAAAAGGTAGACTGCATGATGTATGTGTGGGAATAGCCATGCTACATGGCAGTGAAACATGGGCCATGACTACTGAGGACATATGTAAGCTTGCAAGGAATGAAACCAGTATGTTCCGCTGGATGTGTAATGTCAGTGTGCATACACAACAGAGTGTAAGTGCCCTGAGAGAAAAGTTGTACTTAAGAAGCATCAGATGTGGTGTGTAAGAGAGACAACTGCACTGGTATGGTCATGTGTTGCAAATGAAACAGGACAGCTGTGTGAAAAAGTGTCACACCCTAGCAGTAGAGGAAACCTGTGAAAGAGGTAGACCCAGGAAGACCTGGGATGAGGTGGTGAAGCACGACCTTTGAACATTAGGCCTTACCGAGGCAATGTCTAGTGACCGAGACCTTTGGAGATATGCTGTGCTTGAGAAGACCTGGCAAGCCAAGTGAGACCATAACCGTGGCCTCTGCCAGTGTAGCATAACTAGCCCATTTAAGAGTACCCTTCAATCATCGGGCAATAAACTGCTCTTGCGAAGACTTGTTGAGGTAAGTGAAATCATTGTCATGACCGATGACAGTACCGCCTGATTGGTACCTGTACCAGTGGCATGTTAAAAACACCATTCGAGCATGATCGTTGCCAGTGTCACCTGACTGGCTCCTGTGCCGGTGGAACATAAAAGACACCATTCGAGCGTGATCGTTGCCAGTGCTGTCTGACTGGCTCCTGTACCGGTGGCACGTAAAAAGCACCATTTGAGCATGGTCAATACCAGTACCGCCTGACTGGCCCTTGTGCCGGTGGCATGTAAAAAGCACTCACTACACTCTTGGAGTGGTTGGCATTAGGAAGGGCATCCAGCTATAGAAACTTTGCTAGATCACATTGGAGTCTGGTGCATCCTTCTGGCATGCCAGCCCTCAGTCAAACTGTCCAACCCATGCCAGCATGGAAAGCGGATGTTAAACGACGACGATGATGATGATGATATCAATTTATCTTATATTTTCACTTGTCTCAGTCATTGGACTTCAGCCATGCTGGCACATTGCTTTGAAGGGTTTAGTTTTGAACAAATTGATCTCACTACTTATTTTTTAAGCCTGGTGCTTATTCTGTCAGTCTCTTTTACCAAATCACTAAGTTACATTTGTTTAATTTGAATTTCACTAGCTTTGGATTGCCTTAACGTGTTAACATATTTTCAGAAATATTAATTTCAATGATATTTTCTATATCTATATATGTTAATACAATTAGAAACAG
>NC_068982.1:85036848-85043370 GCF_001194135.2 Octopus bimaculoides | reverse complement strand
TATATATATATATATATATATATATATATATCGTAAAATATATGTGCCAACTAAATGTGGCGGTCCCATAGAGGAGGATGTTACTGTTGCTTTTAGCTCCAGGAAGACATCTCCAGCTGGCTAACAACACACTGTCTGTGTCTGATTAGTATTTGTGAGAGGAGGTCATCCCTCCCATCTCTAGCCTTATGTGATATACACAGATCTGGGTTTCTGGGTAGTTACCCATCTCCAGTGTGTGGCAATCACCAGCTTGTTTCTTTATTATGATAAGCAAATATCGTTACATAGAGGGACAATAGAGGACGTTACAAACATTTGGATAAGCTTAGTAAGTTTATGTTAAAAATTGGATAAATTTTATGTACAGATTATAATTTTAAAATTTATATAGACTTGTTCGCAAAATTTGGCTGGGTAACCAGCGACTACACCATGCCTTTACCATGGGTGGAATTAAGTAGGGACAGTTACTCCCAACTTCCTTGCAACATCCTACCATCTTTTCTCATATAAGCTTTGCGACAGGTGCCTCCGCTCCAGCCCTGTCTTGCTCTTCTGGTGGTACCTGAAGTAATATAACAGTCCAGTGCTGGAGATGAAGGATCCTGTCTTGATTCCTTGCAATCTTCTTCATGCACACTCTTTCATTATTGCAACTGTACACAGAAAACATGCATCACCTTTTGATAGTCTGGTTGGCAGTACAATCTTTATCACAGACTCCGCTGAAAGCTGTACTCTTCCCAGGTGCGCCAGCACGTGTTCTACGTAAATTGTCAATTCCAAAAGCTGTTGGCACTGTACAAGAGCATGCAGGATAGTTTCCTTGTCCTGCCCACACCTCGGACATTCTGGTGGCACTGATAATCTGTGCCTGGACAATTTCTCGCGGACAGGTAACACATTCCTAAAGCACTGCCAGGTCAGAGATCTTTGGTAATTATCCAAATACCCTGCCCTGAAGGTGTTTTGAAACAGTTTGGCGAGCTGGTTCTTGTTGAGCCCCAGAGTCTCTCCTAGGACGTCATCGCTCTTACATTCTACCAACCCTTTATAAAATGCAGAGGTGGTATTTCCGCTGCTGGCCTTGCCCGTCTTGTGGATTAGCACGAGTGCCTGCCGGCATTCCTTTTGCCATTCATTCGTGTTCTGTCTTTTTATCAAACTGGGTGTAAATTCCTCAAAGGAAGTTGGTCGTGGAAAGAATTTCCCTGCAAGCAAATTCCACACCTGACCACCATCCAGGTAGAGCCAGAGATGCCTTAGTCTCAGTGCCACTCTGCACATCAATAACCACGGCATCCCTAACCCACCCTTTAGTGGTTCTTGGCAGTCCCCTCCACAAAAAGCGGAAGAGAATTCATACCAACTTGTATAGCCACAAATCGGGGCAAGGGACAATGGTCAGACGGTAGGTGATAACAGAAGCAATAAACATCTGCACCACCTCCACCCTCCCTTTCAAACCAAACTCCAAGTAACTTAACAGGACCAACTGTCCAGTGCCCGATGACACTGGACATTATCGGCTTGCTGCTCCAGGTGCTGAGCCACAAACCGACGGACTTGTCCTTGTAAACTTTTGCCCCTGCCACTACCTCGTATCTTCTGATTGCATCCGCTATGCAAGGTAGCTGAGTCATCTTGGATATGGTAATGGTGACATCATCCGCATATGCAGAGACACTCTTACCACATCCGATTTAATTTGGGATGCACCACCAACTCTCCAACTTCCGCAGCAATGGCTCAAGAGTCAGTACATACAGAAGTGAAGACGGAGCACCCTTGACGACCCGAGCGTTGGATAGGTAACCGACAGGTAACCGTTTATTTAGACTGTGGATCTGATGTCACCATACATGGCTTTGATCCAACCGCGGAAATCTGGGCCTAGCCCAGCTACCTCAAGGACTGCCACCAGGTACTGATGGTCTACCCTATCATAAGCTTTGCTTTGATCTAAATGGACCAATGCCCCATCTTTACCGAATACTTTACCCACAATGTCTAAAGTGTAGCATAAGAGATGAAGATTGTCCTGGATTGACCTGCCAGGGATGGCACAAGTTTGTGCCTTCCCTACAAGTTTCTCCACAACACGTGTCAACCTTTTTGCTAACACCTTGGCCAAAATCGTTAACTCTACATTCAGTAGAGTTATGGGCCTAAAGTTACTAATATGTTCCCCCTTGCTCAGGTCTTTTCTGATCAGCATCACCACTCCCCGACTCACAGAGCTGGGAAGTCTCCTATTCTGTTGCCAGTTCATGTAGACGCAGGTCAGAAAGTGTCCGAACAAGTCCAGCATACTACTACAAAACTCGGGCAGAACATCCAGCCCCAGCGACTTGTCCTGGGCGCATTCGGCCAGCACCTCCTCGACCTCTGCAGCTGTAATCAGCCCTTCACAACATTCCACCTCCCCGACTCACAGAGCTGGGAATTCTCCCATTCTGTTGCCAGTTTGTGTACACGCAAGCCAGCAAGTGTCCGAACAAGTCCGGCATACTGCTATAGAACTCATAGGGTAGACCATCCAGTCCCGGCGACTTGTCCCAAGCACATTCGGCCAGCACCTCTTCAACCTCCGCAGCTGTGATCGGCTCTTCACACCACTCTGCTTCACACGCTTTGAGTTGCGGCCCATCGGCCAGGAAATCCCTTAAGGGCTCCCTATGGTCCAACGCTTCACTCATCCCAAACAACCAGGCAAAATGCTGATGAAAGGCCTTCTGCATCTCCTCCTGTCCTCCAATCATATGCACCTGTTCGTCAATTAAAGACTGTAGAGAGGCTTTTCTGCTTCTCTGACTCTCTGACAGGCCCATCCAGTAACGTTAATACCTTCTCTGCCCACCGCGCGTAACTTAGCCCTGATGCTACACCTTTCATGTTTGGCTTGGAGGTGACGGAATAATACTGTTCTCGCCGCCAACACTCTGGATACAGAGACAGATGCTATGGCCTCCTCTAATTCCTTAGTTAACTGCCCTTCTATTCTAGTCCCCTCTAAACTTAGCTCTTTACTAAATTTGAGAGACTAAACAAATGGCTCATTTGAGGGTGCACCACTATCTGTTGTTTATGATAGCTCTGCATAATGCCCTCTGCACTAACTCCTTAACCCGGGTACAAAAGACTTTACTAGACTTTACTAGGCTTGTTCATCTTCCAGTACCCGGGTCCCTGTCTATGACACTTAGCTACCTCACATGTCACAAATTTGTGATCTGTGTAGGAAGTATAATGAAAATGTGGACGACTAACTATATCTCTATCACTATCTTTTATGATAACCCTTTCTAAGTAAGACCTGAGTGAACCGTCATTATTAGACCACGTCCACTGTGGAACGAGCAGTTCATCCAGTCTGTACCAGTCTACTAGTTTATAGCTCGCTAGTAGTCTCTTTAGGCCAGGGCTTCCCTTTCTATTAGTCGAGCCTACACTATCCACTCACACATTGAGAATAGTGTTAAAGTCTCCTGTTAAAATTAAAGTTTTTGGCGTTACTAGGAAGTTTTCCAAGTCTCGAAAGAAAACCGTTTATCCTCTTTTGGAGTATAGATTGCTACCAACCTGAAGGACTGTTTACTTACATGTGTCACATCTAGAACGACCAGCCTACCTTCTGGGTCTAGAAAGACTGTACTTACCTGTACATCCAAGCTTTTTTTGAACAGCACCACTATGCCTCCTCCCCTTCCTTGACTCAGAGAAATAAATTTCTCATAGTCGTTCAGAAGAGGCGAGAACGCTTGTTGGCTGTTCAACTTAGACTCAGTCACAACACAATCCAACTCTCGTGACCTGAGGTCATCTAGGAGGCATGTTTGCTTCTATTTCGACCCAAGGCCATGCACATTTACACACCTTAACTTAATCACCATGATAAAAAGTTTCAATATTTACCTTTTAAGCTTGAGGAGGGCTGCATGACATTCGTCGTCCCCTCCTCCTGTTTTGTCTTTTTCTGGTGTAGCCGTTTGACAATGTATTGACTCACATCAAAAATGTCATCAGCGTATCTTTGTTTAAACTGTTTGTAATGCTCTATATTGAGTCTCGCCAGCCGCAAATGTGGCAGTTTGCCTTCAATAGGCCCTCAAGTAGTGTACTTTTTCCTTGTTATAAGGTCATGAAGCACTTCATTTTTTGAATTATAGGAAACTATTTTTTCACCTTGTGTGTATTTTGGGGGAGGGTTGGGGGTTGAGTTTCAATTTGGAAGTGGACGGCGTTACTTTTTTCTGTGTGTTTTGCAGCATTTCTTTTCGTTTTCTTGTAAAGGGAGAGGTGTCTGGAGCAAGGGACTTTTTCCTTTTATGGTATATTACAGTAAATTCTATTTCTTCTTCTGTTGGTACATTTCCTTTTTCTTGTATATTCACTTGTGGTTTTCCTTTCTCTTGTTTCTCTTTCTCTTGAGTTTTTCCTGGTTTAGCTATATCTTTTCTGTTGTTAGTTTTTTCGTCTTTCTCCTGCGGGTCTTTTTCCTGTTGTGGAGGGACCTCTGCTTTTTTTTGTATTGGCTTCTTTATTTTTTCACATTCAGAGTGGATGTGACCTTTCTCTCCACATTTAAAACATCTGGGTCACCGTCCCTCCACTGACACTCTTGCACTGAGTCCCTCCCCTATAAATATTTTGTCTGGTCTAGATTCTAAGGTCTCGTTAGAGGTTTGCACCAGCAATTCAAGGGTCTGCCCCTTCCAATTGAGAGCTTTTCTCTTCTTCATACTGAGTATATTGATCTCTTCTTCTGCATCATAAATAAGTGCTGATGCCATCCAGTGAATGTCGTACCTGGCCAGAATTTCCTCTATTACAACTTTAGCGGTTCTATGGTCGAGGTACGTGGGTAATAGCATTATGTTTTCTGTTTTTAATGTCTGCATCGAAATTTCTTTAGCAACGTCGGCACTTTCAAATTGTGCCTCTATCGCCGCATTACGAGGCTCTCTCCCACATATTTTATTTTTCCCCATATGGGGGCGAGGCACTTTTCAACTAAGTCGGTTTTCATTGCCAAAATTCTTTTTTCTTTTCTATTATAAATTTTGTACACGACAGTTTTTTTCCTCTTATATGTTGAATTACTTCTTTTGGAGGTATTAACTTCGTCTCATTACCGGTTTTTTTTTAATATCATATTCCAATATTTGAACAATTGTTCCTTAGAAATTTCGATAACACGAAATTGTCTGCCAACGGCGGCTGAAAGACTGTTTGCCTTTTTATCTTCCTTGTTAACATTTTGGTTGACTTGGTTAACTTGATTGCCTTGGTTGTTTTCTTCCTGCAAAAGTGGAAGTCTACATCACACAGAAGAAAGTCAAGATGCAACACCATGTCGTCTTCCATTTTCACAAAAAATGGTCTTGTAACACAAAAATATTTTTCCCTTGACAGGAAAACAGTTCACAAAATTAATTTTTTCCTTTAACAGGAAAACAGTTCAAAAATAATTTCTCTCCTCACAACAGGAGCACAAAACACAATTGAAAAACAATTTTTCCGCCCTGCGGGGTGAAAATAACAAAAACAACGTTTACAGTTCAATATTCAGTAACGTAACAAGACATCAACATAAAATCATCAATGAAAAAAAGACAGTTTAACTCACTAAACGGGCAGCAGAATAATAATGCAGAAGAGTGGGAATCACCAGCTAGTGATGAAAACTTATTCCACTCACAAAGTACTATATGCTTTTTTCAGTGACAAACTGTTGCTGATCTCGAAAAAGGAGAAATAAGCTATATTAAATCTCTGATTGAGAGGTAAACAGTAACAGTAAGGAATCATAAAATATATTTGCCAACTAAATGTGGCAGTCCCATAGAGGATGATGTTATTGTTGTTTTTAGCCCCAGGAAGACATCTCCAGCTGGCTAACAACACACTGTCTATGTCCGCTTAGTATTTGTGAGGGGAGGTCATCACTCCCATACATGATACATACAGACCCAGGTTTCTGGGTAGTTACCCATCTTCAGCGTGTGATAATCACCAGCTAGTGAGGAAAACTCATTCCACTTGTTAGCCAGAAACCTGGATATGTGTGTATCATGTAAGGCTAGAGATGGGAGCAATGACCTCCCCTAGCAAATACTAATCAAATACAGACAATGTGTCATTAACCAGCTGGAGGAGATGTCTTCCTGGGGCTAAAGATAATAATAACACCGTCTTCTATGGGACCACCACATCTAGTTGGCAAATATATTTTGCAATTCTGCACTGTTACTGTTTACCTCTCACTCAGAGATTTAATATAGTATGCTCTCTTACTCTTTTACCTGTTTCAGTCATTTGACTGTAGCCATGCTGGAGCACCGCCTTTACTCGAGCAAATTGACCCCAGGACTTATTCTTTGTAAGCCTAGTACTTATTCTATCAGTTTCTTTTGCCGAACCACTAAGTTACGGGAATGTAAACACACCAACATCGGTTGTCAAGTGATGTTGGGGGGACAAACACAGACACACAAACATATACACACACATACATAT
>NC_068982.1:85030813-85036784 GCF_001194135.2 Octopus bimaculoides | reverse complement strand
TATATATATGAGACGGGCTTCTTTCAGTTTCCGTCTACCATATCCACTCACAAGGCTTTGGTCGGCCCGAGGCTATAGTAGAAGACCTTTGCCCAAGGTGCCACGCAGTGGGACTGAACCCAGAACCATGTAGTTCATTAGCAAGCTACTTACCACACATATATACAGGGTGCGGTGAATAAACTGTCATCTAAATTACGCAAAATGAAAATAAAACTGACATCTCATTTTAACAGATATACTTACCAAAATTACATAAAAATATCTTGAAATACTAAAGAATAAATTTTTTCAATAAAATCGCCATTGGCTTCAACTACAGCATCCTGACAGCTTCAGAATCTCCTGCAGCTCTTCTGGAGGGTATCTTTGTTTAAGCTGGTGAATGCTGCCATAATCCTTGCCATCAGTTCATCTTTGGTGTTACTAGGAGTTACTCAACTTCACCCCACACATAATAATCAGGGAGGTTGCAGTGTGGAGAGTAAGGTAGCCAGATGTTAGGGGTGATGTGGTCGCAGAAATTGTCTGACAGCCATGACTAGGTTCTTCTGCTTGTGTGGTATGGTGCAAAATCCTGTTGCCAGACATAGGGTCTTCCATCAGCCACCCTCTTGACCCAGGGCAGCACTGCCTCCTCTCCTCCAGGCACTTGATATAATCCTCCGTGTGGAGTCTGAGTCCATATGGGAAGATGATTGGAGGCATAATGTCGCAATCACTAGTGATCACTCCAAACACCATGATGTTGACTGGATGTTTGATTTTTATCCCTCTCAGTACGTGTCCTCAGATTGACACTCAAACACTCTGAAATGTTCATATTGGTGCTTCCAGCATGAATGCCAAGCAGTACAATATGTCATTCCCAAATTTCTGGCAGAGTGAATTGCATCACGGTGCCCAACTTAAGTTACTATACTGCGTAGTTGACAAAATCAAAAACAAACAATGCGCATGCACGTAATTAAAAATATAAAATGGTGACAATTTACCCATTGCACCCTCTGTGTGTGTGTGTGTGTGTGCGTGTTTGTGCACGCGCGCACATGTGTGTGTGTGTGTGTGTATGTATATAAGGGTGTCCCAAAATTAAGGCAAGCAACTTTTTTCAAGTTTGCTAAAGCAAAGTATTGTTATATTTTGGAACTGAGCATTGCAATGCAATGGTAAGGAAACACAACTATGACACTACCACATTTATTTGATCTGACCACCTCTGTTTAAAATCACAGCCTTAAGTCTAGGAGCAGATGCTTCACACATGGCACACAGCTGTTCTTGTGGAATGCCCATTCCTGGCACAGTTTTGCCTTCAGAGCATTGAGTGAAGCGTGAAAAGTGCTCAAGACCCTTGTTTTCAAAATGGACCGAACAGAAAAATTCAATGGGTTCAGATCAGGGCTCCTTGAGGTCCTATGAATGACAAAATGTTTTTCTGAATCCAGAAATACTATCGAAACGCTATCTGAATGCGATCGATGCCAGGACCGCCTGACTGGCCCCCGTGCCAGTGGCACCTAAAAAGCACTACCTGAACATGATCGATGCTAATGGCATGTAAAAAGCACCCACTACACTCTCAGAGTGGTTGGTGTTAGTAAGGTCATCCAGTTGTAGAAATATTGCCAGATCAGATTGGAGTCTGGTGCAGCCACTGGTTCTCCAGACCTCAGTCAAACTGTCCAACCCATGCCAGCATGGAAAATGGATGTTAAAGGATGGTGATGATGATGATGATGATGATGAGTATTGTCTGTTTTGAGCTGTGGGATGGTGCCAAGTCCTGTTAGAGGCTCCAAGGTGTACCTTGAAAGTGCTCATTCACCCCTGGAAGCAGTTCAGCTTCCAGAATGTCACTAATGTATCGCTGGATGTTAATTTTAACACCTGAGGGTACAAAAATGAGAGGAAACCTTTCAGCGGCTGTTACAACTACCCAAACCCTGACTGTGAATTTTGACATCAATTTATGAGTCTACCCTCGATGGAGCCAGATACTCTCCAAAGTCGGTTATTCTGGTAGTTTACTGTCTGTTTGGTGTCAAATTGTTTTTTCTTCAGTGAACATCAGGTTGGACAGTGTGCCTTCAGCAATCTGACGTAGTATAAGATGACTTCTTTCCAGTCTTATTGTCTTATAAACTTGCATGAGCTCATGGTGGCAGATCATCTTGTAGGGGTGGGTCCTGAGATCCTCCTTCAGCACTTAATACATTGATGTTTGGTTTATTTTTGCTGTGGCAGCCACTTTTCTGACAGAACGATAAGGATTTCACCATATGTTTTCTCTGGTACTTTTGATAAGCTGAGAGATCCACACAGGTCAATCAACAGTGGAACCAGTATTTTGAAATTTCTTGACAATTTTCCAGACTGCTGTTCAGTTAATTTTAAGCTTTTTGCAATAGTTGTATTATTTTCGCCTCCTTTGTCGAAGGTTATCATTGTATTTTGGTTATCTAATTTATAAATCTGAATATATGAAGTCTGAAAGAAAAAGAAGACATACTAAGCTTCTACAATGATGTGTAATTTTCATATCTGATTGTGAATTTATAGAGGTGTGGGTTCAATTCCCAGGCGTACGGAAAATTCACTTTTTTCCATCGAGGGCTTATATGTTCCAATATTAGACTATTTTCTTTCATTAATACATGATGATCGCTTATAAAATTATTATTTACAGAATTATCACTCATCACTGCTTTTCAAATCATCGCAGAAAATGTATGTTTGTTTAAAAAAAACAACACTATGAAATTATAGTTGTTAAATCTAATGGGAAATCTGATAGAAAAGCTTTAAGAAAGGTTTTTGGGATACATCAGTGTCAGTAAAGACAGAAAAGCTGCATTGCTAACAGAAGTTCGAAAATTTGTTAATGAATTCATCATACAAATTTATGAAGTGAGCTTGATGACTGGACATTTGAACAGAGCGCAAACAAGAATAATGAAGATATCTGTACATGGTTATGCACATTCACTTAATTTGGTACTGCCTCAGTTAGTATTCTTGAATACTATGCACATTCACTTAATTTGGTACTCCCTCAATTAGTATTCTTGAATGTTGAATTTTCTTCCAAACTCTAAAAGGATTTTCAACTTTTTTCTCAAGTCAATGGCTTGAATAACCTTACTGGTTGAAGTCGGAAAGTGATTTCTAAAGTTACCTGAGACACAGAATTATTCATCTTGATAAGTATCCATTTTGTCCAACAAAATTACTGCATTTTCTGGAGTATTTTGCAGCAGAAAATCCAGATGTTTGGAGTGTTTCAGAATTAGGACAGGCAAGATTTTCAGTTTAATTTTTTTTTTTTGTGATTTTTGAAACCATATCAAGTGGCTCAGAAATTCTGTTTTCAATTCTTCAAAAAGTTCGCTTGAAATTTGGAGGTGTATTCATGAGGTTGAGAACTTCAAAAAACAATTGGTTGATATTATCACAGTAGATGTTAATTGTTGTATTAATCAAGATGTGAGATTAGGCTAACTGTCTATATTACAAACAGAAGCAAAGTTCTTAAATATTTAACATCAGACTTAAGGGAAAGCTGAACATGAATACAGTAATCCCTCACCATATCATGGTTCACCTATTGCGGTTTATTATTTAAGTTTATGTCGATTCCTCTGTGGTGTTGTTTTGCATTCAAAATAAAATAAATATATACAAATTATAGAAATAATAAAAAAAATATACAGTACTGTCTCTACTTGTGAATTTTTAGCTATCAGTTGAGAGATTACTATACACACATATTAGGATATAGGGATCAACTTAACTGTGATTGCTCAGCCATTAGTTATCTTTAAGATGTGAGAATGCTGAATCATGTTGAAACTTTATCCTTGATTTGTTTGGTGAGAGCTGAGTTGTGTTCTCTTTGAATGTCATGAGAGCTCTGGCTGATCTCTAGCACTAAACTGTTTAACTGAAGAAAAAAGTGTGAATCCAAGGACACTTGGGATGATGTTCTAACTGGTAGTCTGATCTGCAAACCAGTTGATTGAAAAAAATGGTGTTCACATTAAGACTGCATGTCCCAACTGTGGCTCACTACAATATCAAGAACAACAAGTTTGAAGAATTTGATTGCTGTGTTCTGGATGGTGTCGCTGAACCACTAGGGAAGCGTGGTTGACCTCAAGAACCAGATGTTGTTTTAAGAACCTTGTTTATCAACATTTTGTATGAAGTTATTGTTCACATGGAGCAAAGATTTAAAACATCATTGTCTTCAATCTTTGGTTTCAGGTTTGTTGAATTGTTGAATCCAAAGCTTTTTCACATTGATGAAAAAAATTTTTGATGGAAGCCTTTTCATCTTTGAATATCTATAAAAACATTGGATGTAGATGGATTGAAATGTGAGTTGAAATTAGTTTTTGCTGCAGATTTTGCAAAGCAAGTGTCAAACATCCAGGAAGTCACAGACATAATATGGGGGGGGGGGGGCTTGAACTGAATCAAGCTCTGGCCAAAGTAACAAAATTACTATGTCTGATTCTGACCATACCTGCCACATCTGTTTCCTGTAAGAAATCGCTTTCTTCATATGAGGTGTTCTCAAAGTGAAGAGAGATTGAGTAATTTGGTCTTCATTCCCATGAATAAAAAACTTTTGAAGAAGATGAAGGTAGAGCATGATACTGATACATTTTATACCAAAGTGATTGATAAATTTGCCAAAAAGAAATGAAGAATTGAGCTGATTTACAAATAAATTTTAAATAGCTCATTATTTGTAGGTTCTATTATTTCCTCAGATTTCTCTTGTAACCAATGATAGTCATCATTGTGTAGAGAACAACCATGTGAACCAAAGGAGAATGGTGACAGATGGAAGAGGCTCCTTTTAACACATCGCATGGTCAACACAAAACATAAAATATATGACATGCGAGGGCTCACATGTGAAATGCAAGGAAATGCCAGCAAGGAAAGAGAGAGACACAACCATCAGATACATACATATAAAGAGTAAGTTTATTAGCATAGTAAACTGTGTGTCTGTGTGTGCGTGCATGTGGCAATATAAATAATAACACAGTAAATATGATAGGCCTTCGTGTACAAGAGTATGTATACATAAATATGTGTATGTGTGTGAATGAGAAATACAGAGCATGGAATAAGAGTCTGTAACATAGACAATAAGCGTTGGAACACAAAGATAGGAAGATACCAGTTTAGAGTTGAGTTACACAGTAGATAGAATGTCTGTACATAAGAGGTTGTGGCTTCTAGGCAGAGCTAAGTCACATGTCGTGAAGATGAGGCTTCTATGCCAAGCCGGTTACTTGAATACAGGAGATTCTCGCAGGTTGTTCTGGCTGTTACTTCGTGGTGGAAACAATTCACACAAACTGTTGAGATGGAACTGCAGTTGCTGTTGGTAGTGTGTACACTGGTGGCATCATGTTGACGTTGGTGACGAGACTGTAGTAAACAGTAGAATGGTGGTGTTGACGTCGTCGCTAGAAACTGGCTAGAGCTGTGTTCTGTGTGGTGGTCAACGACCAGACCTGTGAGAGATCTGAAATCGCGACCAACTGGCGTGGATAAAGCAGGCTATTTATAGAGAAAAAGGGGCTCCAGAAACATCAGAAAAGCACTCTCTTACGTGACCTTATTAGAAGGCCACGATTGGTCGGTAAGCACCCTGGTGCGAAACAGAACTGGAGACAAATGCCGCGCAAATAAGAACGAATCAGGGTGATGGACACAGCAGGGTCCAAGGCGGGCCGAAGGCTAGATGTTACCCGCTACGCTCGCATTTAAGAGTATATAACCAAGAGAGAAGCTTCCGCTACAATTGCATACCAAGCACAGGTTCAGTGGAGAGGAGCATCAAGCCCAAGGTATAGCCTGTTGTGATGTCAATTTGACTTCTTTATTCATTTAAATTATTACTTATATATATATATATATGTATATATATATATATATATATATATAT
>NC_068982.1:85027574-85030783 GCF_001194135.2 Octopus bimaculoides | reverse complement strand
TATATATACATATATCTAGCTATCTCTATCTCTCTATATATAGTTCTTATACCAAATAGTGATATTTTAAAATCATTTAATATGTACATTTCAGGTTTGCGTAATATGTAATAGGAAATGCATCTATTGTATAAACCTTCCTCAGTTAAAGCATTTCAAAAACTGAAGAAATTGGTTGAAAAATTTCTATATATAGTAAGTCTTTTACTAAATGCATTTCCTCACATTAAAATTAGTTCAGTGGTGAGTAACTTTTGGTGGGGAGAGTAAGGCTCTTCTGTCCCACTCTGCCTTAGTGATTGGCCTGTATCATGGACTGTGTACTTTGGTTTCCAAGTCACCCTTTACCACTTGAGATATTGAGTGAAAGCTTTAAGTGTTCTGTCTATTTATATATTGTGAACACCCACAAATGAACTCATCCCAAAGCATTCATTTGGTTGATTGTGCCTTTAGATCATGACATGTGAGGTAGAAAATAGATGATAGGATTATTAGTACATATTTCTATGTATTTTGGCATGCATTACATAACTTTGTATGAATTGCATAACGTTGTATGAGATATGGAATTAAAAAAAATCGTCTGTTTACAGAAACAATTGTTATGTCAGTTTGACTTAACCGTTCCTCATTTAAATTATTACTTATATATATGTAGGCGCAGGCATGGCTGTGTGGTAAGTAGCTTGCTTACCAACCGCATGGTTCCGGGTTTGGTCCCACTGTGTGGCACCTTGGGCAAGTGTCTTCTACTATAGCCTCGGGCCGACCAAAACCTTGTGAGTGGATTTGGTAGACGGATACTGAAAGAAGCCCGTCATATATATGTATATATGTGTGTGTTTGTATGTCTGTGTTTGCCCCCACTCCAACATCGCTTGACAACTGATTCTGGTGTGTTTATGTCCCCGTAACTTAGCGGTTCAGCTAAGAGACTGATAGAATAAGTACTAGGCTTACAAAGAATAAGTTCTGGGGTCAATTTGTTCAACTAAAGGCAGTGCTCCAGCATGGCCGCAGTCAATTGACTGAAGCAAATAAAAAAAATATATATATACATATATATAGCTACCTCTGTCTCTCTATATATTGTTGTTATAGCAAATAGTGATATTTTGAAATCATTTAATATGTACATTTCAGGTTTGCATAATATATAATAGGAAATGCATCTATTACATAAACCTTCCTTAAGTGAGATAGTGGAGAGGAGAAGAAAGGATAGTGCAAAAGATTCATAATTTCTTAAATTTTCTTTATTATAGCATATAAATGTATTTATAGGGGAAAAATATTGATAGACATCAATACATGCGAGAGTGATAAAGAAACGAGGAGGGTTGTCTTTGGATGTGCTAGAAACAACAGCCAAATCTCCCTTAAATCACTCACTTTCCCTTCTAAAAATATTAACTATTTTTTTCTTTTTTACTTAAAATGCTCTTCCCATGGTTTTGAAGTGCAAAACAATTGGCCAAAGTAGGTCCAGAGTGGGAGGGAGGTGTAAGAAAAAAAGTTTTCAAAACCGCTTCTAGAAAAAGAAAATTTTTGGATTGGAGTACTATGTAGTATATAACCATTTGGTTTGAATAATTGAAGTAGCAATGTATAATTTTCACACCCAGTATTAAAGAGAAAACATAGTCATGGTCTTAGATTATATTTGAGAAGGATTATGAGGGTACAAAATACAGGGCCATGTATGGGGCAAGAATAAGTTAGAGGAGGTTATTTTAAATTCAATTAGCACTTCTTTTAAGTCTTAAATACAGAGTTAAACTGGAGAAATTTGAAAGTTGGAGGAATAGAATAACAAGTTGGTCACTGAAATGAGTTAGAAGGATGAACAATTTGATAGGAACTAAATCAGTTTTAAGTAAAGCTGAAGTTAAACAGTATGTTTGTGTATTACATAATCAGTACATTATAGTACTGGCAGGGCATTTTGTTAAGTTGGGAATAGGTAGTGACTTTAGCATTAAAGGTAATAGTATATATATTTTTCAGGTTGTACCAGATAAAGTTATCAATGTAATACTAAAATTAATACCTGAAGTGGAAAAGTTGAGTGGTTCCAACTTGGAAGAGAAAGATAAGGTTATTGTTTTTTTTTTAATTCTTAAGTTACACAAAGTACCATACAAAAGTAGATTTATTGTGGGTGCCAGAAAATATACTAAGAAACAACTATCTATATTGATTAAGGAAGCTTTAAATGTTAGTTCACACTTTATGAGATACTGCAAATAAATCTTTTGCAATTTTGGAGTAAGCCATGTTGGGGAATAAGGTCCAGTAATGAATTTTTAAACAAACTACAAAGAATCAAGTCAAAGTAGTTGCATGTTTATGATTTTTCTACACTGTATACTAATCTTGATTTGAAAGGAGGTGAATAAGGTATATTTAGTGGTATATAGTATTTTATAAAGATTATTTATAAGTATATTTCCATTAAAAACAGTGAGGGTTTTTTGCCTAAGTGCAGGTATAATCGTTATACATGTTTTAGTAATAGTAGACTAAGGAAGATGGCCAGCTTTATCATTAATAATGTATATGTTACATTTGCTGACAAAGTTTTTAGACCCTTTGGGTGCATGTTTGTATATGTGTATTTATCAGTGGCAAAACATTCAGAAACAGAGAAGTTGAAAATAGTCTTTCAGGTTTTTTTTTTTACAGGAAAAGGACTAAGTTTCTTTGAATGTGGCATTAAAGCTATTCAGCTAAATGTAGTTTACATTCAATTTTATGTCCTTTCTGGTAAAATGCTATCACTTTCTGAATACCCTAATATATATATAATCTCTCTTTCTGTCTTCTTTCTACCATCCTGTATCTCCCCTCCTCTACTTCCTTTTCTTCCTTTCGCTTATTTTTTCTTTCTCTTCTCTTTCCTTTTGTTCTTCTTTTCCAGTTTATCATTTCTTTTTCCCTTTTTCTCTTTTTCCCACTTCACTCATCGTATACTTATTTCTTTTCACTCCTCTTCCCATGCCTGTATCATTCATTTATCATTATTCTTTAAGTTTGTTCAAGTTTTCTCAACTGATCAATAGACCAAGTGAGCAAACCGATCAATGAACAAACCTGAAATGACTATTGGAAACAGTTGTAAGTTGAATTTGCAACAATAAAGAAATATGTAAAGACCATTATTTATCTCTTGTCTTATATATATACACACACACGTACATATAATA
>NC_068982.1:85025298-85027468 GCF_001194135.2 Octopus bimaculoides | reverse complement strand
TATATATAATGTGTGTGTATGTGTGTTATAAATCTTGATATGAAATCAAGTAGATTATAACTCAAGAAATTAGTTCATACACTATAGGTGTAGAATTAGTATGCTACATTAGACGTAAACATTAGCAAATTCCCTTTTTGCAAGCCTCATGAAAATTTACAATACATAAACAAATATTCTGGCAATAATCATAGAAATTCTGGTCAGCAATATTAGTAATCATATTTTGGACATATCCTTTAATGAGAAATCTTTTAATCATGCTGCTTGTTACTATATCAATGTATTAAAATGGGATAAATTCAAAGACAAAAAAAAATGCACAGCGTACAAGCCTAAAATAATATACAAACAAGCAAAAATGGGAAAAGAAGAATATAGTTCAACTCTGCTTTTAGCATGAACAAAGCTTCTAACATAATTAGACACTTTATAAAGCTAGTACACAATAATGGGCATGCACACACATGCATGCACATGCACACTTTCACATACACACAAACTTCTTCATACATTCAGAAAAGCTAAATACAACTTTGTTTCCCCAACATCTGGCCTCAGAAGGAGAAACGAGCTCAAAAAATATTAAATATGTAATTCTGTTTGTGTGTGGAGAGAGAGAGAGAGAGAGACACACACACACGCACACACACACACACACACAGAGAGAGAGAGAGAGAGAGAGAGAGAGAAAGAGCTCTGGATGATGTCTGTAATATTAGCAGAGAAATATATGCTATTGCAAATTTTAAATAAAATATCCCAGCCAATATCATATACATGCTCATATCTTGTACATGTATTAGTGGAATAGTGCATATGGCTTCACTATCATTAGTTTGAGAACAAAAATTTCTAGTTTGTGTCTAGTCAGGTATTAAGTATATACTAGGAATAAGACACCTGATCAGGGCTAGATTTATAGGGGGTCAAAGGGGGCAATTGCCCCAGGCATCCACTAGATATAGGGCCCCTCTGTTATGAAGGGTATATAGCATTCGGTACAGGAAGTCCCCCACTGCTCAGCAATCTTTCTTGCAGGGGCTCACTTTCAATAGACAAGCATATTTTTTTTTTATAAATAACCATAGTTTTAACTACATTAGTGACATCAATTCATTCAATTAAGAAACACTTTGCTACCCAGTCCCAAAGTAGCTATAATTCCTTTGGAAATTAATTGTAGCTGCTTTTGGAACATTGACAGGCAACAAAACACTCCAAAGAATGTATATATATATGTGTGTGTGTGTGTGTGTGTGTGTGTGTGTGCGTGCGCACATGTGAGAGAGAGAGAGAGTATGAATATATATAAAGATAAAGAGATTGATAGAAGGAAGTTATTGTCTCTAATTCAAATTCATCCTTTCAACACAAGACTGAGCAGTGACTACTGGCTATTAAAGACGCACACACATTGAAAATTGTTCTTATTTCATGAAAGAGCAAGTAATGAATATGTTCCAAAATTTAAATTTTGAATTTAGTTTTAATTATTACATCTCTCAACAGCTCAAATCATTTTTGCAGCATTAGAATAATTGCTTTTATGCTCATGTTTTTCATTAAATCAAATTTTTTTCTTTCTTTCGTTTTTCACTTTTTTCGTCATCAAATACTTGAAATAACTACTGGGGAGTGGGGCAGAATTAGTAACTACCAATTTCTCATTGTTTCTTCACTACTTGTTTGAAACAATTACATTGCAAGTATTGCATCGCCATTTTGTATTCTTGCATCATCTTTTGGAGTAAACATTGGCCACCATTGTTGTTATTGCAGTTGAGGCAGTTTGAAACAGTCAGGTAACAGGTACTTTATTTTCAAGATATCCTTCCTCAACTTTGACCCACTTGTTATTGAGGTTTCTAATAAAACATCTAGATAATTTTTGGTGTTTAACAATCTAAATTCTTTTCTCTGTTGGGCTCCAAGTCTATTTTTTTCCCATGCTAATGCCTAATTTGATAATTTTCAATTTTCAAAAACTTTTGTCTGAACTGGGGCAAAATGAGTAACGACTAATTTCAATAATCTCTTCTTTTTCACAGCATGGTGCATAAATATATCAGGAAGAGAGCCAGGTGGAATTCTGCTTTAAGTACTCCATATAACCCATCATAACTTTTTAAAATTTTTTGTAATTTTTAGAAAATTTTTGCAAATTTGT
>NC_068982.1:85023815-85024897 GCF_001194135.2 Octopus bimaculoides | reverse complement strand
CTCCAGTAGATCATGAAGAAGCTAGAGAAAATATTTTGAGTTTTTTGATTTAATCGAGTTTCATTAATTTCATATGCCATTTTCCCATGATTCTCTTTGATTTGACCTAGATATTTTAATTTTTGTTGAATTTCTGATCTTTCTGGTGTCTAAGAATGGATATTGATGTGTATGAGTTTTTTACCAAATGTAATTCTAGAGAATTGAAGAGGCAGATTTACCTTATTTTGCACAGGAGTGGCTGTGTGGTAAGTAGCTTGCTTACTAACAACATGGTTCCAGGTTCATTCCCACTGCGTGACACCTTCGGCAAGTGTCTTCTACTATCGCCTCGGGCTGATCAAAGCCTTGTGAGTGGATTTGGTAGACGGAAACTGAAAGAAGCCTGTTGTATATATATATATGTGGCCTGTCTGTTTTCCTGTGTGTTCCTACCGTTGTTCAAAAAAAAGTTTGTTTTCCGTGTTCTGTTTATGTTCTCATTTTTCATTTTGTCCACGTTTCTTTGTGACATCCTGTACCCAGATATGCATCTATATGTACATGTAGATGTAGGTATGTACATACATGTACGTATATATGCATATACTCATATATTATTTGTATTATTATATATATATATATATATAATGTATAGTTTTAGGGAAAATAACCAAGTTACAAGAACTCATCGTTTCAGTTTCAATTACGGAAAAATATGGATAAGTACTGTTTTTTCTTTGCTAAATATTTTCTACTATTTGAAAATAATATGTATTCTTGTTTTTTATATTATTCATTTGGTTCTTTAAAGATTATTTTTAATAGATAACTTATTTAACACTAAATTATTTAGAAGTTATAGTTTCATTTCAACATAATATTAGAACTTCGATTTGAATAGTGTTGATATATTTTCGATTGTTTTTGATTAATAATATTTGATTAATAATTAGTCTTTATTGTTTATAATATAATTAAAGGTTTTTTAATTAAAACTTTGTATATATATATAAAGTTTTATCTTTTATTCTTGATAATTTTTTTCATTCATAATTTTTTCATTCATAATTTTTTCATTCATATTTTTATTTTTACGTTTG
>NC_068982.1:85015422-85023207 GCF_001194135.2 Octopus bimaculoides | reverse complement strand
TATGTATGTGTATGTGTTTGTGTGTCTGTGTTTGTCCCCTTAACATCGCTTGACAACTGATGGTGGTGTGTTTACATCCTCGTAACTTAGCTGTTTGGCAAAAGAGACCGATAGAATAAGTACTAGGCTTCCAAAGAATAAGTCCTGTGGACGATTTTCTTGACTAAAGGTGGTGCTCCAGCATAGTCGCAGTCAAATGACTGAAACAACTAAAAGTAAAAGTATTTATGAAAATATTTTTTGCCCAAAGTCAAACGTGCAGTAAATATTGCTCATTGTGTCCACGATATTCGTCCTCATCTTGTTTGTTGTTAACACAACGTTTCGGCTGATATACCCTCCAGCATATGGCGTAGTGGTTAAGAGCGCGGGCTACTAACCCCAAGGTTCCGAGTTCGATTCACGGCAGCGACCTGATTAATAATAATAATAATATAATAATAATAATAATAGTAACATCGATAGGAATGAGAACCCAGGTTCGAAATTTCCCCAAGACACCTGACGAAGGCTGGAGGGTATATCAGCCGAAACGTTGTGTTAACAACAAACAAGATGAGGACGAATATCCGTCAAATGTAGATAATGTAAATAATGTAAATTAACTATTAGTTATGAGTGCTGTATCATCTGTGGAGTCCAGATCTGTGATGGTTACTACTGGCACTCTTCAAAGTTCAGATCAGTGGTTCAAGATTGACTTGATACCAATCCCAAAGCCAGGAAACTAACTACCGAGGAATTGCACTGTCCAACATCTCACTCAAAGTCATCAACTGAATGATCCTCAACAGGATTCAACAGGTGCTTAATAGCCATCTGAGACCAAATCAAAATGAATTTAGACTAGGGAGATCCACAACATCTCAGATCTTGGTCCTGAGGCATATCATAGGAGTTAACTCAAGACCACTACATCATCATCAACAGCAGCAGCATCATTTAATGTCCGCCTTCCATGCTAGCATGGGTTGGATGATTTGACTGAGGACTGGTGAACCAGAAGGCTGCACCAGGCTCCAATCTGATCTGGCAGAGTTTCTGCAGCTGGATACCTTCCTAACACCAACCACTCCGAGAGTGTAGTGGGTGCTTTTACATGCCACTGGCACAAGGGCCAGTCAGGCGGTACTGGCAATGGCCACGCTCAAAATGGTGTTTTTTACGTGCCACCTGCACAGGAGCCAGTCCAGCGGCACTGGCAATGACCTCGCTCGAATGTTTTTTCATGTGCCACCGGCACAAGTGCCAGTAAGGCAACGCGAGTAAAGATCACGCTCAAATGGTGCTATTTACATGTCTCTGGCATGAAAGCCAGACAGCTGCTCTGACAATGATCACACTCAGACAGTGCTCTTAGCGTTCCACTGGCACAGGTACCAGTCATCGAATTTGGTTCAATCACGATTTCGATTTCACTTGCCCCAACAGGTCTTCGCAAGCCGAGTTTAGTGTCCAATGAAGGAGGGTTGACATGGGTGCCAGTCGTCGAATTTGGATTGATTTCATTTGCCTCAATAGGTCTTCGCAAACAGAGTTTAGTGTCCAATGAAGGAAAGGTATGCATAAGTGGGCTGGCTACACCCTGACAGAGGCCTCGGATTATGGGTCTCACTTGGCTTGCTGGGTCTTCTCTCACACTGCATATTTCCAAAGGTCTCGGTAACAAGTCATTACCTCGGTGAGGCCTAATGTTCGAAGATCGTGCTTCACCACCTCATCCCAGGTCTTCCTGGGTCTACCTCTTTCACAGGTTCCCTCAACCGCTAGGGTGTGGAACTTTTTCACACACCTATCCTCATCCATTCTCGCCACATGACCATACCAGCGCAATCATCTCTCTTGCAAACCACAACTGATGCTTCTTAGGTCTAACTTTTTTCTCAAGGTACTTACACTCTGTCGAGTATGCACACTGACACAACACATCCATCAGAGCATACTGGCTTCATTCCTTGCGAGCTTACGCATGTCCTCAGCAGTCACGGCCCATGTTTCACTGCCATGTAGCATGGCAGTTCATACACATGCGTCATACAGTTTGCCTTTCACTCTGAGTGAGAGGCCCTTTGTCACCAGCAGAGGTAAGAGTTCTGCCATTATAACTTTCACGGATTTCAGCAACGAGTTTGACAGCAACCATTACAAAATGTTGAAGATCCTTTGAGCATATGGCATTCTAGACATTGCAAAGGCCTATGAGAAGACCAGAGCAAATGTGTTGTCATCTAATGTAGAAATGGAGTTTTTTCAGAATAGCTATCCCATATATATGGGAATTTCTTCAATTTTGTCAGGATTTTCCCTTTTTTTTTTTTTCATGCATTGCAAAACAATGGAAACTTTTTAAAACAAAAGTTTTTAAAATCGATGCCTTTTAAATGTTTGTCTCCCCTGCCACACACACACACACTCATCATGCCTTTGGAACAACAACAACTAAAATGATATATCTTTCTTTTTCGTAATTTTTTGTCATTAATCGTATTCATATTGTATTCTCCATTCTGAAACATTTGTAACTCACATTAAAGAAAGAAAAAATCTTACCTCCTCTTCCCTCCGTCATTGTACTTTTCACAATGAAGGAAAAATCAAACACTAGAAGTGGAAGTGTGAGAAAAAAATTTGAATTTCATAAAGTTTATCTATAAAGCAACATTTTCAGTCATTTATTTAAACTTTCTCTGCTAATTTGTCAAATACAATTACATGCAATAGATGGGTTTTGAGATTTAAATTTTTTAATTTTCCAAGATTTTTATTCTTGTGTATGTGGGGGCCCACTGAATTTGAGGTGCCTTGGTACACCACAGTTCAAATCCAGTCTTGTATCTCATAATGATTAGAAATAAGGCTAATAGTTCAAAACTTTATCCTCTTATTAGCATTCACTCAGTTTAGACATTTATGCTTAAAAATATTGAAGAAAATGTAAAATCGAAATAGCATCCCAACTACTCTTTCTTAATATATGTCCTTGCTCTGTTTTCTATACTATAATTTTGTAGATACATAAAACACTAATGCAGTTTAATGTAATATGTTGCCAGTTCCTTTTGTTCTCTTTATAGTATCATCGAGAACTACAACGTCTTGTATCAGATGAACAGAAAATTGAACTTGGGAAATGTATGATTAGTTTTGCAAGGGAATGGATGAATTTCATCTCTGAGAAATGGGAAAAGGGCCGAGGGCGAAGGCCAACGTAAGTATTAGTTTTTTATTTTGTTTGGGAATGTCTTCCTTCCAAAATGAACACTTTTTTTTGTATAATTTGAAAGAAATTATAGCATATCAGGTGTATATAATCCTATTTTCTCACACTTAGTAACATATTAAAATCTGTTGCAGAAAAGCTAAAAGGTATGTCAGAATGAAGAATCCAATATTGGAACAGTAAACTAATATTAAATTGATGGCTAATTAGGTTGTCTACAGATCTTTCATTGAATCATCTTACGAATTCCAGTACAGGCTACAACAAAAATTCTTTTTAATGTACTCCTGCTGGAGCAGAGCACCATACTAATCTTTTGGAGGATAGGTTGGCGATGATCAAATACTATGAAAAACTGAAAAGATTACCATCTTTTCAGTTAGTGATAGTGTACGCTTATGGCTTAAGTTGAATGATGATATCTACAATTATTTACACGATGGAAAGGATTTAAACTCACAGCTGAGATACTGCTCCAGCAATGAGGAGCACCTTAATCACCAACAAAAAGTAAAATAATTGAAGAAGTGGAATAGCTTTCACTTTGGCATGAACATCATCATCATCATCATCATCATCATCATCATCATCAATATTTAATGTCTGTTTCCCATGCTGGCATGGATTGGACTGCATGACAGGAACTGGCAAGGCCAGGGGCTACACCAAGTTCCATAGTCTGTTTTGGCTTGGTTTCTATAGTTGGATGCCCTTCCTAATGTCAACCACTCCACAGTGTACTGGGTGTTTTTTACATGACACCATAACCAGTGCTTTTTAAGTGGCATCCACACAATGCTTTTTACGTGTCACCAGCACCTGCACAATGATTTTTACATGGCACTATCACCCACACAATACTTTTTACATGGCACCAGCACCCACACCAATGCTTTTTATGTGGTACTTTGGTTTTAGGATCTCAACTTTGTTGTGGTGGACAGGTTTTCTTGAGTACAGCAATGTGCCACATATCTCAGTTGTCTCCTTCATAAGGCTCAGCATTTTGAGATCGGCCTCCATTACTTCATTCCATGTCTTCCTGAGTCTCCCTTTTTCACAACTTCCCTCCATTTTAAGTGATTTGCACTTCTTTGTGCAACTGTCCTCATCCATTCACATCACATGACCATACCAGTGCAGTCTCCTCTCTTGCTCCTTGCATATAATTTCTCTTATGCTCTGTTGCACATGCACACTGACATCGCACATCCAGCGAGCATACCAGCTTTGTTCCTTTCCAACCTTTGCATGCCCTCCGCATTCAGGACCCATATATCATTATCATGTAGTGTTGCAATTCGTACACATGCATCATACAATCTTCCCTTCAATCCAAGAAAGAGACCTTTGGTTGTCAACAGAGGTAAAAGCTCTCTGAACTTTCTCCATTCTGTGATAATTCAAAAGAAATCACTTTTGTTTTGAATGACCTTAAGAAGAGGTATCCTGATGATGCAACAGTGGATTTCAAGGCCAGTCCAAGATGGATTATGTGATTCAAGCAGTGACACAACCTTAATAACATTAAGGTCCATGGTTAAAGTGTGTCAGTAGATACAGTAGCCAAGTTTCTTGTAACATTGGTAAAAGTTATTGGGCTCGATGGCTTTGTTCCCCAGCAAACTTTTAAAACTGATGAGACCAGGCTTTTCTGAAAAAGAATGCTTGACCAGTCCTTTATAGCTAAGAAGGAAAAGTTTGTGCTGTAAAGATTACCTAACTCTTATGTTGAGAGGTAGTTACTGAGGAGACTGCAAGTTAAAGCCTCTCTTAGTTTATCATGCAACAAATCCAAGAAAATATTAGAACATTCCAAAGGCATCAATCCTATTTATGCAGATGTCAAATACCAAGCATTGGGTAAATGTTATAATTTTTGAAGATTGGTTTTTCAATCGTTTTGTTCCAGCAGTTGAGAAGTACTGTAAAGAGAAGTAAATTCTATTCAAAATCCTTTTTAGACAATGCCCTTTGGCTATTTTGGAATCATTGTTGACTTTCATCTTAATATCTCCATCATATACCTACTCCCTAACACCACCTCTCTCATGCCACTTATGGACCAGACTATTATTTCTAACTTCAAGCATAACTATAAAAAGTGTGTATCCATGAAGCAACAGAAATGGAAGAAGGCATCACACTCTATAACTTTTGGAAAACATACAATATTTGCAAGTCCATTCTTTATATCAACTCGGCATGAATGATGCATCAGAAACATGTATGAATGCCATTTGGAAGGAACTGTGTCCCCAGTTTGTGAACAATTTCAAAGGTTTTGACATTACTGATGTAAACAAAGAATTGGTGGCATTGTCAAAAGAACATGGATTTGAAAGATGATTTTCACACATTGATGCTGACAAGCAACCACTCACAAATGAAAAGTTGATGAAGTTTCATGAACAGTAACAACAAGAGGAGGTTAATGGAGGACTCACTAACCCTTTTCAAGGAGATGGATTTTAATGTTGAGTGCTTGGCTAGAATTATGGGAATTGTTCTTTATAGAGTTATTCTGGATGACAAGAAGAGTAAAATCACTTAAGGTACTCTAGACAAATTCTTATTACATGTTGAAAGTCAACTGTCTGAAATGGAAACATCTGATAATGAACTGATTTTCAACTTCAATGTCAGCAATATTATCTTCGCTTCTGTTCTAACCTCCATTTCTGGCCAATCAAACACATTGGTGTCACCAATTAGGTTAATGTTTGTTTTATTCATATTCTTTTATTTGTTTCAGTCATTTGACTGCAGTCATGCTGAAGCACCGCCTTTAGTCAAACAAATCCACCCCAGGACTTATTCTTTGCAAGCCTAGTACTTATTATATCAGTCTCTTTTGCCGAATCTCGGAGTTACAGGGACATACAGCAAAATTGGTTGTCAAGTGATGGTGGGGGAAAAACACTGACACACAAACGTACATATGTATATATATATATATATATATATATATATATATATATGATGGGCTTCTTTCAGTTTCCATCTACCAAATCCACTCACAAAGGTTTGGTTAGCCTGAGGCTATAGTAGAAGACACTTGCCCAAAGTGCTACGCTGTGGAACTGAACCTGGGACCATGTGATTGGTAAGCAAGCTACTTACCACATAGCCACATTTTTTTTGAAACTTTTACTTTTTTAAAAAATTTTTCCTAAATTTATCTTCTTGAATTGCATTTCGAAAACTGATTATGTTACTCTTCAGTGTTGTTAAACAAAGACTTGTCGGGATAAAACATTAGAGTTAATGACTGTCAAACTTGGTGCATAAGAAAATTGGACATTTCATTCTTAATGACCTGATATATCATCATCATCATCATGGGTTAGATGGTTTGACTTGAGCTAGTAAGATGGAGAGCTGCACCTGGCTACAGTTGGATGTTACCAGTATGGGTATCTTTTACATATTACTAGCATGGGTTTTGTCTTTATGCATCACTGGTACAAGTGCCTTTTACATTTCACCCGCATGGGTGCCTTTTACATGTTACCAGCACTGGTGCCTTTTATGTGTCACCGGTATAGGTGCCTTTTACGTGTCACCAACATGGGTGCTTTTTACATGCCACTGGCATGGGTACCTTTTATTTGTCACTGTCACGGGTGTCTTTTATATGTCATCGACACTGACTATGCCCATGATTTCACTTAGCTTTACATGTCTTCTGAGACACAGCAAATTGCTAGAAGTCTCAGCCACTTGTCACCTCCATGAAACTCAACAACCAAAGATCATATTTCACCACTTCATTCCACACCTTCCTGGGTCTACCACTTCCACATGTTCCCTCCTTAGGTACTTTTTTACACAACCATCTTCATCTGTATGCATCACATGACCATATCAGTGCAGTCTACTCTTTTGCACACTACATCTGATGCCTTCTATACCCAATTTTTCTCTGAAGACACTTACACTCTGTCATAGATGCACACTGACATTGCACATCCAGTGAAGCATATTAGCTTCATTTCTTTCAAGCCTTCACATATCTTGTTCAGTCACAGCCCATGTTTTAATGTTATGTAGCATGGCTGTTTGCACATAGGCATCATACAGTTTGCCTTTCACTCTGATGAAGAGACCCTTCATTTACTAACAAAGGTAGAAGCTCTCTGAATTTTCCCTAGCCATTTTTATTCAAGCATCCTCCTCCACTGCTGTCTTAGTCACCTAAATATGCCCCTATCATTTGACAAAATCTATTTTCTGTACATTCCTAGTATTTATTGTACCTGCACATCTTCCACTCACAATGACTATTTTCTCTATATTCTTTTAGTATACTCTTTTACTTGTTTCAGTCATTTGACTGCAGCCATGCTGGAGCACCGCCTTTGGTCGAGCAAATTAACCCCAGGACTTATTCTTTGTAAACCTAGTACTTATTCTGTCGGTCTCTTTTGCTGAACTGCTAAATTATGGGGACGTAAACACACCACCATTGGTTGTCAAGCGATGATGAGGGGGACAAACACAGACACACAAACATATACACACACATACACACACACACACATATATATATATATATATATATA
>NC_068982.1:85004833-85014778 GCF_001194135.2 Octopus bimaculoides | reverse complement strand
ATATATATATACATATATATACGATGGACTTCCTTCAGTTTCCATCTACCAAATCCACTCACAAGGCATTGGTCGGCCCGAGGCTATAGTAGAAGACACTTGCCCAAGGTGCCACACAGTGGGAATGAATCCAGAACTATGTGGTTGGTAAGCAAGTTACTTACCACACAGCCAGTCCTGTGCTGTTAAACTTCCTCCAATACTGCTGCACCTCTTATGTGCCCATAGCTTGCACTAGGTACACCTTATAGAGTTCCTACATAAATCATTTCTACATATGAAGCAGAGCCATCTACCTGAAGGGGTTTGTGATTTGTCTGTTTTCTTACTTATTAGGATTTTGGTCATTGCTAAATTAACTTTGAAGCCCTTTGATTCCAGACCTTGCTTTCACGTCTGAAATTTCTTCTCTAGTTCTGATAGTGATTCAGTTTTAAGAATAAGGTCATCATCAGCATAGAGCAGCTCACAAGGGCAGCCAGTCTTAAATTCCCCTGTTATGGCTTGGTGGACTATGATAAACAAGAGGGTGCTGAGAACTGATCCTTAGTGAACTCCTACATGTACACTGAATTCAGTGCTATACATGTTGCCAACTTTCATCTTACTGACAGCATCCCTGTGCATGGCTTGTACAGCTCTCACCAACCACTCACCTATCCCTTGCTACCACATTGACCACATTATAATGGAGCAGGAAGACCCAGTCAAAAGCTTTCTCCATGTTAACAAAAGCCAAATACAGAGGTTTATTTTTGGTTAAATACTTCTCCTGCAGCTGTCTTACCAGAAAGCACTACTGATACTATAGCATCAATAGTACTTCTCCCTGACACAAAGCCAAACCGCATCTCATCTTATCTAACTGTCTTCCTAATTAGTTGAGCTATAACCCTTTCTGTAACTTTCATCACCTGGTCCAGCAATTTGATGCCTCTGTAAATATTTCTGTCTAAAGCATCACCTTTACCTTTGTAACAGTTGATTATAATACTGCTACATCAGTCATTGGGTTCATACCATGGACAACCTGATTAACTATGCAAGTGACTAGACCATATCCGACTCCACTAGGTATTTGAAGCAGCTCTACAGTGATCCCTGATGGGCCGAAGGCTTTCTCTGTCTTCATATTGCTTTATCTTCCAAGTTATTTTCTATTTGGATAGCTGGTCCCTCTGTTGAGTGCACATTAGGCAGATTATCCTTCTACTACATGTTCTCTAATTTGGCAGCCCTTCGTAGTGATACTTCCAAGCCACTTTCTTTGCAGAGTCATTAACTGCAAATGAACCATCATATAGGAACTCGGTATATATTTTTAAAAAATCAACAAATCACATGCTGATATTTAATTTTTACAACAGTCTAAAACTATGATGATAATTATTAAAGCATGACAAAAAAGAAAAAGAGCCTAGAGAATTTTATTTGAAGCTCAGAAAGTATAGTGGAGGAGGATGCTCTGAAAGTATAGTTGGTAGAATGCGGAAGAAAATCCAGAGAACTTTTATCTCTGTTGATAACAAAAGGCCTCTCTCTCTCAGAATGAAAGACAGACTATATGATGCCTCTTCACAAACTAGAATGTTACATGGCTGTGAAACTTGGGCTATAAATGCAGAAAACATACAAAGACTTGAAAGAAATGAAACAAATATGCTTTGATGGATGTGCAATGTCAGTGTGCATGTACGACAAAGTGAAAATGTGATTAATGAAAAATTGAGCATAAAAGACATCAGATGTGAACAGGAGAAGATTGTACTGGTATTGTCATGTGATGTGGATGGATGAGGACGGCTGTATAAAGAAGTGCTAGTTGCTAAATGTAGAAGGAACATGTGGAAGAAGTAGGCTGAAGAAGACATGGCACGAAGTGGTGAAGACTGATCTCAAGATGTTGAGCCTCCCAGAGGAGATGACAAGGGACTAAAATGAATGGCATCATGTTGTACTTAAGAAGCCCTCTCCATCAGAATTGAGGCTCTGTGAAGCTTTCCCTCACAACACATCTATTTAATTCTTATCCCATCACGCTTATCCAACTCATTCCCTATCTCTAATCAGCTGTCACACTATTTTCACTCACATTTCCTATTCTGTCTCATATTCACATTGTACCTGAACTTCACATCTCTTTCTTTCTCTCTCCCTCACTTTCCAGGTGGGCAAGTTATGTATTCACTTCATCTGCAAGACACTTGTTCCTCTCCCTCCATCATAGTTTCTTTCTTCAGTCAGTACCCAGTTCAGTTGAGGGGTCTTTTATTGCGGATACTTGGCAACCTCTCTGGTGCTGATGCCGCATAAAAAGCATCTAGTGCACTCTGTTAAGTGGTTGGCCTTAGAAAGAACATCCAGCTGTGGAAACCATGCCAAAGTAAACATAGAACCTGATGGAGCCCTCTGACTTGTCTGTTCTTATCAAACTGCCAGCATAGAAAAGGAGGAGGATTAGTTCTGTATTTATCAAACTAAATTTTAATTACAAAGTTTATTTCTGACCATTTTAAACAATGGTGATTCTATATCCAGCAATATTACCTTACATACTGCTTATGAACTTCGTCCCTTACAGCCTTTAAGAATTACTATTCAATGCTAAATATTGTTCAGTGATAGCATTTTCCTACAACTGAATAACAACAATAATCTTTTTATCTCTGGACATGCCATTATGTGTTAAGCAAAGGCGGCGAGCTGGCAGAATCGTTAGCACGCTGGATGAAATGCTTAGTGTTATTTCACCTGTTGCTACATTCTGAGTTCAAATTCCACCAAGGTCGACTTTGCCTTTCATCCTTTCAATAAATTAAGTACCAGTGAAACAGTAGGGTTGATGTAATCAACTAGTCCCCTCCCCTGAAATTTCAGGCCTTGTGCCTATAGTAGAAAGGATTAGCCTATAGTAGAAAGGATTAAGCAAACTTAAACTATTAACAGCGTATTAACTCATACATAGAAGAACGTAAAGTATAACCAATTGTAGGTACAGTTCATAAGGAATTTGTTACTGTGCAGTAGGTTTCACACCATCTTTAAGCTGCAGTTGGTTTAATTATACACTTTCTCACAGACAAAAATAAAAGAGACAATTGTGTAAAATACATATAAGGTGATTCTTATTTCTCCTTTAATTACAAGGGGGTGCTGAAAAGTTCCTGGCTTTCAGTAAAAGATAATACAGGAGGATCAGTTAATTTTGATATTATTCAACATAATCCCCTCTCAGATTCACACACTTATTGCAGCGATCCTTCAGCTTTTCTAACCCTTGTAAAAGAACTCAGAAGACTGGGCCTCCAGTCTTCAAGCCAGGAACTTTTCAGTACCCCCTCGTATTATCACTTAGTTTTAAAAATACCCTCCAGTACCAACCATAATCACTTCTCACATGTGTTGCAGTCATATCCTGAATACACAGAAGTGCCTACCAACTTGATTCAGTTATCTTTGTTGGGTACCTATTGACATTTTGCATGTATTTTTGGGATTGGATATTTAAAGAAATGTCTTTGAAGATCTTAAACTGAAATAATGCTGAATATGTCAGATACTTCCTTGTAAGATGAATTGTTTTCATTGACAATTGTTATTAAACATAAATGCAAAACTTCTTTCTTTTCCAAAAGATGGGCAAATCAAGGCTTGGAATTTCTTGTCTCTGTTTGTGACCCTAAAATAATGGAATTACTTCCAGAAAGTGAATTTTCAGTAAGTTTGCTTCCAACCTATTGGGATTTTCTTTTTCACTTTATTCTTTAACATGGAATTTGAATTTTGAGATAATTGCATGCATGCGCTCCATATTTGAAATTTGATTCTCACCCTACTTACCATCAACACTGAAGTCAAAATGGTATCAATTTTCAAAACAAAATTTTGTAACCTAGGATATTATGATTTAACATAGTAGTATAGTTTATATATCTCAGAGATATATTACTTTTCCGTCTTCTTTAATCTTTTCTTAACACCTAACACACTTCAATATTTGGAAAAGATGATATGGGTTTGATTAATATTGTAGTTATTTTGAGTAACAGTTAAACTTTTGTTGTTGAATAGTACCCAGTGAGCTCAACTTTAGCTGACTTGTCATATTGTGGTAGCAGACTGAATGCTTCGGAGTAAAAAATATAACATAGACTACCTGTATGAATAAATTTTCAGTGTTTGATCAGCATGCTAACTATAGCTGTCCTATCTTTATTCATTGAGAGAATTTTTGATAAGCGTTTGTGAGTTCAAATATTCTGTCATCATTTCAAAAACAGACAAATGGTAGAAAGGCTAGATTAAGCTTCCTTGCTGAGTTGAAAAATAGAGACATTTATAGAAGTGCATATGTTCTATTATAACTCACTTTTTCTGTCTACTGTTCTGTTGTTTTCTTATCTCTTTACCACTGTCCATAACCTCTAACATTATCCAGAAGAGTTATATAATATAATAATACTGGAAATTTTGAAAGAACAATAAACTCAGTGAGTTCTTTTCAGGCAAACTCTATACTCCTTGACTTCAATTTCTGAACGATGCATGAATAATGCGAGATACTTTTAAGTCAGAAACTTGACTGAACACAGCATCCTTGAATGTTGAGCATATCTCCTGAAGACTGCTTTGAATTACAGCAGTTTTTAAAAATAATTCCAGTGTTCTCTAAGGCTGGAGTAGTACCTAGTTTTGGAGCCATCACACTCTGATGGAGTTCTCTATATATTTACAGTATGATTGCATTGTTATTTGAAATATGAAAAATTTAATTAATGTGACACAGTATACCAACTACTCATTTCCTATTTATTCTTTTGTTGTTCATTCTTTTCTAAGGTTTTTATATCTGATATCAAAAATTGTTTGGATCATATAGTTGGACGAAGCAATACAGTAAGAAGTCCCACTTCTGGTAAGTTATAAAAAATATGCATACATTAAAGTTAAATAGAAAGTGTAAGTGTATAAACATGAAGGTTCTTCTACTACAAGTAATAAATCATCAAGCATTAAAAGAATGAAGATTGTAGTACTGACTTGAAGTTGCAACAAATGAATCACTTTTCCTAATCACAAGGTTACCCCCAGCTTATTGTCGGTGCAGCCCCACCACTGAGTTATAGCCATCAGCTGCACCACCTCACTCTTACTCACCTGTTAATTGAAGTTCCACATCCTGCCACTTTACCAACCACCCCATCAACCACTAATTGAACAGTAACATTCTCTAATACCATGACGGTAGAGAGGCTGGGCAACTTTGGAAATGACTCATTTCAACCTGGAAAGACCAGGAATGTTGGTTTAGTGATACTAACTGATCAAAACTTTGCTGACAACATCACTTTGCTATCAAATGAAATTACAGATATCCAGACCATTCTGTCAAAAATATTGGGCTACACCTCAATGCCAAGAAAACAGAATACATAGTCTCTACTATTCAGGATTGTTGAGGGTGTGCTGTTCAAGCAAGTTTCTTACTTAAAGAATCTTGCATCATTCATGGTGGGTCCAGAAGTGGAATCAAGGAGCACAGAAGCTTCACATGAAAGGAACTCAATGATATGTACTGCATGGTTGTATCTTTGCAGACAAAAGCCTGCAATACCCACAGTTGTCAGCTAGGTCACCATCTGTGAGTCAACCCATGAGGAGTTTTGCCATAGCTGTCCTTCTGAAGCCAAGGGAGGACATTGATTCTGTGTCTCCTGATGAACTTACAGAATTGATGATGGCACACTATATGTGGGATGTTTACTATCTGATGCAAGCTGTTGTCCATTAATGGGTAGTGGTGGTGGGCACAGTGGAGTTGGTGGCAGCAATGAAGTTATAATTCATGAATATAATAGATTAACACTTATCTACTTATTATAAATTCAGAAAACTCTTTAATAGGCACAATTTGAAGATTAGTTTTAGTCCCATCCCCAACTTTAAAAAATTTAAGCCCACAAATATACACTATTCAGCAAAACTGGCTGTTCTTTCAGAAATAGAAATTTGTGCTTACTGAGCAAATCCTGTAAGTCCAAGTCTATAATATGCAAAGCATCTGTTAGAGGAACCAATGCAGACAGCACTATCTGTACTTGGTGATACATAGGGCATACATAAGACAACTTTAAAGTAAGATATAACAACCATACCACTACCTTTAGAAACTGGAACATATGTAACACCTCAAAGCTCTTCAGCTGTATATGGGATTTAAAAGAGAGGTCCACCAACTCTTCCATCAACTGGAAGATACTAAAAAGAGACAAGCTCAATGCTAAAAATAGCAGAAAGTGTGGGCTCTGTCATGCAGAAAGGTGGCTTATTCTGGAAAGCTCACTGCACCCTAGTACCTGTCTAAATGTCAAGCACCGAAGACAGTAGGTAGGAAAAAGAGAAACACCAGCACTCCAGGCTAAGGAAGGTGTTGTTATCTGTTTGATGGGATATGAAAGGTCAGTCCACTTTTAACTTTTAAGCCCAAACCAAACGATGACAAAGGAGATCTTTTGTGAGCAGCTTAAATCAGTGCTAGAAGAAAAATGACCATCTTTGGTTTCAAGATGAAAGGTGTTCTTCCATCACATACAGTGAGGATGACATTCCTAAGGCTGAAGCAGTTTGAATGGAAAACGGTGCCTCACCCACCATATTTGCCAGACATTGCCCCATCTGATTATCATTTATTTAGATTAAAAAAGAACTTTATCTTAATTTTGAAAAATAAAAGTATAAAAAAAACTGCATTATTTATAAGATGACCCAATATAACACCTTCAGTAGTGACTATTCCATTGATGGATTGTTTGGCTAAGACTTGATCGTCAGTATATATTAACAATATGAATCTATGGCTGATTCAGCAAAATGCTTATGTGAAAATTATAAAATAACAAAGGTGGCTATATGTAATATAAAACTAAAAAGGAAAAATTCAACTGTCACTAATTGTGACAGGGTGCAGGATGGCACCTACATTACTACAAATAAGAAATAAAAACTCCTTAGAGCTGCAAGGGATTAGAAAGGTGAAATAGTGTAAATTCAGTTAATGAATTATATCAGTGATAATCGAAAACAAAAAAATACTGCTACCCACATTGTGTGAGCACTGTTCATTAAAGATTTCCCCTGATCCACTGCCAGTTATTGCAGGAAACACAACTTGTACAGGTATAACCATACATGTCACATTGTAAATTGCAGCTTTCCACCAGTATTCGTTTGTCGTTTACAGCTGCTGAATTGGACTAAGGTGTTATAATGGAGGTAGTTGAATGCCGATCAGTGATCGGGCTCTTATACTTGAAAGGTCATACACCAAAAGAGACTTTTGAAGAGATGAAAGAAGTTTATGGTGACAATGCACCATCATATGATGTAATCAAGCACTGGCATCACCAGTTCAAATGTGGTCAGACATTGGTAGAAACTGCTCCTCTTCCTGGATGACCACATTCTGCCATTGGTGACACCATCCATAAAGTAGAAGCTGCCATTTTGGAGGATTGCCACATAACTATTCAGCAATAAGTCTGAGAAGTGAAGATAAGTGAAGGGCCGGGAAAAAAAAATCATTCACAACCATTTGCTGAAGTTGTTTGCATGATGGATTCTCCTGATACACCTTTTCAGAAGCAGGAACATGTCAATTGCTCCCAGGCTCTTTTGGCAATGTGCCAAGAAAATGAGAAGGACTTTTTCAGCAGACTTATTAAACACAAGTCCATCACTATGATCCTGAGACTAAAGTCCAGTTGAAGCAATAGGAGTGTGATAACTCACCATCTCCAAAGAAGGCTAATTTCCAACCCTCAGCAAGAAAGGTGATGCTCACAGTCTTTTGAGACCAGCATGGTGTAGTGATGATGGATTTTCTGGCAAAGGGCACCACAATTAATGGGGCATATTATACTTCTCTGTTGCAGAAATTGCGTGTCACCATCAAAGCTGAGAGGTATGGCATGCTGACCAAAAGGAATCTGCCTCTTTCAAGGCAACAACCCAGTTCACAATGTGCATGTTGCCCAGATGAAAGCATGCTCCTGTGGCTATGAAATCCTTCCTCATCCCCCTTACTTTCCGAACCTCACACCATCTGACTTCCACCTCTTTCCAACCATGAAGTTTTTTTGAAGGGGAAGCACTTTTTGGAGGATGATGAACTTATTTCCACAGTAAAGTCTTGGCTCCAGATGCAACCTACCGACTTCTACAGACAAGGTCCTCACAGCTACATAAAGCGATGGGAGAAGTGTGTCAACATTGGTGGTGACTATGTAGAGAAGGACTAATAATTATGTCAAATTTCATTTATCCCAGTTCTTGAGAAGTAGGTTAAGGGAAATCTTTAATGAACACCGCTCATAACTTTCAAGACAAAGTGTTGACATTAAATAAGCACTACTTCAAAATATTTTAAAGTAGTGCTTTAAATTACTTAATTCATTTACATATCTGTGTATTTGATTTTTCTTGTATTTACTGTTTATCTATCTGTGTATGTGATTTTTTTGTGTATACATGGATAATATATGTGTGAGTGTAGATGTAATGTATACAGTTTGAGTATTTATTTATTTGTAGGTATTTCCTTGTTTGCTTATTCTTTGGTGTATGGATACCTTGTCATAGCATACAATGAATTATTATCAGCCAAATTGTTGCCATTGCAAACCCTTGCCATTTCCTTGGATTCAGAACTTTACATAAAATACTAATAAATTTTACTAGAATATACAATCTTAACCATAATATATTAATTATCCAGGTGAATTCAAATCTGTTTTTCTTCACCAGGTTCAGCCACAAGTCCTGATGTTTATGGTTATACTAGATTTCCATCAGTTGAAGAAACTCGTCCATTAGGTTTGTTCAATTTTTTTTTTATTATATTGAATTTACTTATTGATTGTTCAGTTTAGTTTTGCAGTAAGTTGTCAGAATTGTATAAACTTTAGAATGTCTTGTGTCATATTTTATGTCATGTATTTGATGTGATAATAAAAATATACCATCACTTAATTTTAATTCTTTGCTAAATACCTTTTCTTGTACCTGGAAGAGGAATGGCATTGCTTGTAACTTATAAGGAAAAGGTAGGCATATCTCAAATCTGAAAGTTAGATATTTAGGAAGATTGTGATGATTTATATGTGTATTGGAGTATTGCGCTAGACATTAAATAACACATGATATTCAAAAAAGATGACGAAATATAGTATTTAGTATACCATGAGTTTGGTAGACAGACACAATGGTAATGAAGAGATGTAACTGAAAATGGGTACAGAAAAATAAATTTGAAAAGTAGTCAGTTACAACTACATGATAAGTAAGACAGAAACCAACATTACAAGAGGCTGCCAAGATTTTTCATTGATGAAGGTGCAAGCATGTCTATACGGTTAAGTTGTACAAGTATGGCTGTATGGTTAACAGGTACAGGTAAGGTCAAGGGGTTAAGAAATTCATTTTACAACTATATGGTTTTGGATTCAGTCCCACTGTATGGTATTTTGGGCCAGTGCTGTTTTGTACAGCCTCACATTGACCAATGTGTTGATGGAAACTGTACAAAACCCACCAAGTGTGTACATGTGATTGAAGATATGCACATGTGCATCTGTGTAAATATTGACATTTTTACTTGTATGAAAAATCCCTGAACAAAAAAGATGGTCTTGTTGACATTTCTCTGACAACAAATCCCTGTCACCTGCACTTCTAAACCAGGTAAAAGTTAGTGACTGGAAGAACATCTAGTTGCGAAGCATTGCCTCAATACTATGTACTTCTCAAGCATATGATAGCATGGAAAAATGAACATACACTGAAGGATATGATTTAATAATCAGTTTCACAACTTTTAAATATGAATTTTGGTGCTGGGATTTCTAGAATATCATATAATTGCTTAACAGTGCAGTACTGCTCATATAT
>NC_068982.1:84998276-85003338 GCF_001194135.2 Octopus bimaculoides | reverse complement strand
TTGTGTATGTATACACATATGCATGCAGGGGTATGAGCATATACTCATGAGTGGGCAGATACACATGTGTGTATATATATATATGTGTGTGTATGCATGTATACTTGCCTGTGTGTACGTGTATGTGCATAATCATGTATTTATGCGATCATATGCATGTGTATATGCATATGTGTGTGTCTATGTATGCATGTGCATGTATGTGTGTGTGTATGTATATATATATATGTATATATGTATATATATATAGGTGTATGTGTATGTATATATATATATATATGTGTGTGTGTGTTTGTGTATGCAAGTTGAAATTTACAGAAAAACAAGATGAAGACAGGTGTATAAACAACAAGCAGGTGTATTAGTTTGGCGCTCGGGAAGGTGAGAAAGTCTTTTACATTACGAGCCTACGCTCTTCAACAGAAAGGAACATGAGGAAATAAACAGAGAGAATAATAAAACTTTTGGAGTTAGCGGTCAATCATGACAACTGGCTGGATAAAGGCAGTTAGACAGGAGAGCGAGGAAGAAGGGGAGATAACAAAGTACTGGTGATCCCAAAACAAAGGTATGTGAGAGTGTGTAAGTGTGCGCGTGTGTGTGTGTGCATCTAATGTGTTGGTGTGTGGATGATGGTGTGGGTGCTGGGAAGTGGTCATTGCTTATGTGTAAGGGTAGTGTTGGAGTCTGGGGAAGTGGGATGTGTGGGGTGGGGTGTGGATTGAGGGGTATCAATGAAGGGAGAAGGTGGGTAGGAGTGAAGAGAGGAAGTAGGTGTCAGAAGAAGAGAGGAGAGGAGGGGAGGGAATTTAAATCCATATGGTGCAAAGGAGTGAAGAGAGAAGATTAATTCCTGTTCATGGTGAAGGTGGGAGTCCAGATGGCCCTTGTGCAAAGACAATCCAAACATAGGTGTAATGAATGACCGGTAGAGTGGAAATTGCACGAGACCGGGGTGTCATTGCCGACTCTAATGTCTTGGAGGCGATCCGTGAACCGCTCAGTCAAGTGGCGTCCCATTTGACTGATATACAGAGAAAGACAGAAAGAGCAGTAGATGCAGTAAATGACATTGCTAGAAGTGCAGGTAAAGGAGTCAGTGATATGATAGGGACAATGATGGTTGCCTGTGAGGATGATGGTGTTGGAGAGGTAGGGGCAAGTGTGACAGCATGGGTGGGAGCAAGGGAACGAGCCAGGTTGGGAGGTGGGGTTAGGGAAGAAACTGTGGACCAGGAGGTCACGTAGGTTGTGGGCTTGTTTGAAGGAAGGAAGGGGTAGGTTGGGGAAGATGTGCGAAGTGGAGAGGTCAGACTGGAGTTGCTGGAAGGCTCAGAGAATGGTGATTTGGAGGGGTGGTAGGTGAGGGGAGATGGGTATGGGTGGGTGCAGGGAGAAAGAGCAGCAGCACGGTCCATGGAACGTACTCTGGCAAGGGCAATGTGGATAGTGGAGAGGGGATATCCACGAAGGAGGAAGTGGCAAGCCATGAGTTGAGACTGAGTCTCAAAGTCATGGTTGTCACTGCAGAGCTTGTGCAAACAGAGGAATTGGCAGTAGGGGATGGAGAGCTTGGTATGGGTAGGGTGGGAGAAGGAGTAGTTGAGGTATGAGTGTGAGTTGGTGTGTTTGTAGTGGATGGAGGTAGTGAGAGCAGAATTGTGTATGTCAAGAAAGGTGACGGAAGTGTTGGAAATGGTGCAGGAGAATTCGAGGGCAGGATTGAAGGATTAGACAAAAGAGAGGAAGGAGTCTACTTGTTCACGGGATAGTGAGGTCACACCAATAAAGTCATCAATATAACGACCGTATAGTTTGGGCGTGGGACTGTGAAAGAGAAGCAGTTTGGCCAGACGAAGAAGTGTGGATGTGGTCAAAGGTATAGGAAGTGTTTGAGGGCAAGAAGTCCTTTGTGATGTGGGATCGTCGTATATAGACTCTTAATATCAAGAGTGAAGAGAAGTTTAGAGGGGCCAGGAGGGAAGGAAAAAGAGTTGAAAAGACAAAGAGCATGGTTAGTGTCATAGATATCTGAAGGGAGGGAAGCCATTAAGGGGGCAAGGACATGGTCGAGGTATTTAGAGATCAGTTCTGTGGGGCAGTTACAGGCAGAGACGATGGGGCGGCTAGAGTTGTTGGGTTCGTGGATTTTGAGAAGGAAGTAAATGGTAGGGGTATGAGTAGTGCAGACAATGAGGTTGGAGGCAGTGGGAGGGAGATGGGAGGAGGAGATAAGGTCATAGTCTGTTGATAGCTAGGTATGATAGGAGTTGAAAGGCAGAGGGCAATAGAAGGAGGTGTCTTGAAGTTGGCAGAGAGCTTCACCCTTGTAGATGTCTGCATGCCACACCACCACAACTCCACCCTTGTCGGCCGGTTTTATGATAATGTCTTTGAGGCATCAGAGACATCGAAGGGCTGAAAGTTTGGCTGGGGAGATGTTCAGATGTCGGGGACACCTGTGAAAGTTAAACTGGGCCACAACACATTGACAGATGCCCACTAAAAGATCGACTGCTTGGAACTGGTCAGGAGCTGGCGTCCAGTGTGATGTTCGGCACTCCAGGTTGGTGAAGCAGTCCTCTTTGTTAGATACAGGTGGAGTGTTGTGGAATAGTGCATATAGCCTGACACAGTGCACAAAGCTATGAATATCAGCATGGGTCTGAAATTCGTTACTGGATGGAGTGAGGGAGATGAAGTGCAGACCCACACTGAGAAGAGAGTGCTCTGCCTCAGAGAGGAGGAGATCAGAAAGAATAGTAACAACAGACTGAAGTGGGGAGGGCGTGGATGGGTTAGATGTGGGAGGGGTGGTGGGTAGTGGAAGGCTGGGAAGACAGAGAAGAGGGGTAAATGTGTGGGGGATTGGAGGGTTGGGGTGAGCATATTAGGGGAGGAGGTGGTAGTTGTATTGGGTGTGACGGAATGGATGTGTGAGTGGAGTTTACATTGTTTAGTGTGAGTGAGAAATTCATGGAAGAGATGATTTAAATGGATTATGTAGCGTAGAGTGGAGTGTGCATAGGAAGGTGAAAGAGAGGAGAAAAAGATGGAATAAGTGAGAAGGAGAAGGCAGTCGATGATGGATGATGTGTATTTTGGAGAGATTGGAACAAATGGTGGCACTCATAAGGCTGTAGGAGGTAGTACAGGGTATGGGTAGGATGACTGAAACAGAGTGGAAAGTGGGGTGGAAATGGAGGCAGAAACCTTTGGGGATGAGGCAACGACTGAGAAATGAAACATGGCTAGAGAACCATGTTTTTTTTTAAATTAGTAGGGAAAGATTAATAGAAGGTTGAAAGCAATGGAAAGGAAGTGTGGAAAGGTGTTTCTTTAGGTGGTGTTGAAGGTGGTAGAGGAAATATTTTTTTAATCGGGCATGATTAAAAAAGGGGAGAGAGAAAGGCAAAGTAATGACATACGGAGTATAAAGTTCAAAAAATTCAAAAGGCATTAGGAGAAAACATTCAAAAGGCAGGTGGAGAAGAAAAATAAAAAAAAAAGAGAAAGAAGAAGAAAAAAGAAGAAATGGAGAGAAAAGATGAAAAGGAAAAGAAAGGGAAAGAGAGAGAGAGGTAAAGTAACAACATATGGATTAAGAGAAAACAGTAAGAAAAAACAGAAATTTCAAATAAGTTCAAAAGGTTCAAACGTTGTGATGTATTGGAGGTACATATGTATACGTGTATATGGTAACATGTTTATGAATGTATGTGCATGCCAGTATACAAACATATATATATATATATATATATGAGTGTATAAAAATTTATGCACGAAGAGAAGACCACTATGTGTACTTCTTACATGCTAAGAGAGCAGTCAAATCCCAAACCACAAAAAAACATTCTTATTTATGTCACATTGATTGTAAGTGAGCAGAACACTTGAAAGAATAAAACTCTCAGTTAACTCTACACCCCATTGTTTTACCATTAAGAATTTTTAAAAATCAATTAATTGATTAATTAACCATCCATGGCTCATTAGTAGAGTCACTGGAAAATATATAATTATGAAACTCGAATACATACCGAAAACACAAAGTAAGCATGCACTTATTTGATTCAATCTTTATACATCAAGAATTCAAATCAAATGTCCTCAACCAATGTGCTGAGTCAGAATATAACAGCAGTGAATAAATTCATCTCATCTCATCTAGGTCATCCCATAGGACACACCAAGACTGTTTCCACACATTTTCCCCATTCATCTCAATCTTCCATAATAGTCCATGAATTATCTGGCCCAAGAATTGAAATATTTAGATATATAAACACAAGGGTAAAAATGATTAAAAATAATAATTTATACCAGTGATTATTAGCATGCGTAAAAAAAGTCAGAAGATATGAATATTTTTATAATATATATGAGAGTATAAAAACTTATACAAGGAGAGAAGACTGCTATGTGGACTTTCTACATGCTAAAGAGGGTAGTCATACCCCAAACCACGATAAACTTCCTTATGTATAGCACATTGATTGTAAGCGAGAAGGACATTTTTTCGTGGTTTGGGATCTGACTGCCCTTTTTAACATGTAAGAAATCCACATAGTGGTCTTCTCTCCATGTATAAATTTTTATACACTCATATATATTATAAAAATATTTGTCTTCTGACTATTTTATGCATACTAACCATTGCTATAAATTATCATTTTTAATAATTTTTACCCTTGTGTTTATATATCTATCTAGTCTATCGTGAATATTGTCGCGCCTCCTTCCTTTAAACGGGAAGGAAGAGCTATTTTCATCGTACTTGTGGCTATGGCGAAAGAATGTGTATGGTGGACGTGTCTGAAAGGTCTAGAGACAAAGACTTTCCTCTCTGGGCAATCTCTCATCAACTTCTTCAAGTATCACCTGAAGAGGAAGGTGAGAGTAGAAAGGGAAGTCTTGTTTAGTGAATGCTTCAAAAAAAGATGGGTGAATGTAGCAAGGATGGCACGTGTGAACGACGGAGCCATCTTGAGCATAACCCTATGAACTAAAAAAAAAAAAAATCCAAGAAAAAAAAAAGAAAACAAAAAGGCAAAAGAGAGTC
>NC_068982.1:84997316-84997879 GCF_001194135.2 Octopus bimaculoides | reverse complement strand
ATATATATATATATATATATATATATATATATATACGTATATGTGCACATATATGCTGACAAACAAGTATGTATATATCCATAGATGTGAGTACGTGTTTGTATGTAGCTATGCTGACATGTAAATGGGTGTATGTATGTGTGTATGTATGCTCTGACGTACAAGTGCATGGGTGCATGTGTGTGCATGTATGCATATGTATTCATACATGGGTATATATGCATGTATATGTACGTGAGTGTGAGTGTGTGCATATATGTATATGGATACCTGGCACATATACATTCTTTTAAACCAAATACAAATAATAATACAACCTCACTAGCTACATATATACAAAAACTTAATAAAAATAAAATTAATTATAAACTAGACTGGTCAATAATAGATTCTGCCACACCATACACACATAAATCAAAAAATTGCCGTTTATGCACATTAGAATCGCTGAATATATTATTATATAAACTAGATAACTTAATAAATAATAGATTAGTTGCGATAACATCATGCAAACACAGGTATTATAAAACCTTCAAATATTATAATAAATCCAAAAATAA
>NC_068982.1:84995763-84997216 GCF_001194135.2 Octopus bimaculoides | reverse complement strand
ATTTAATTATCATTAAAAATCAATTGAATAATAGAAAAATACAAGAATACCTATTTCTACAAACGTAGCAATAAAAATAAAAATATGAATGAAAACATTATGACTGAAAAAATTAAGAATGAAAAAAATTATTAAGAGTATATATATACTAGCTGTTGGACCCGGCATTGCTTGTGTTTTCTGTGTTAAAGTTAAGCCCACCTCTGACCTATTGAAATCTTCTATGTTCCCCATGCCAACTATTAGCCATTAAGATGTTATATCTGGTTTGGCAGGGATTTCACCAGGTTAACACTTTTGACATACTGGACTGTGTGAAATTGCAGTCAAGCTTCTGTGTGTACCTTGATCCATTTTGTGCACAAAGGTGATCACACAACAACATGGATGCATCCAAGGTCCAAAGTTTGGCACTTGTTGGATTATGTCATCATCCGCAAGTGCGACATTTATGACATTTGTAATGTCAAGTCCTTGCATGGATCAGAATGCTGGACAGACCACAGTCTGGTGCAAGCAAAGTTCCGAATGGTGATTAGGGCGAAAGAGGGAAGAGGACGTCAGCATTCCTCGCCGTCTAAATGTCCACAAGGTATATGTTGTTGTTAGGAAAGAGCTTCAGACTCGCCTGTCCAGCATCGAAACTGCTGCAGCATGGGAGGATTTTCGAGACCAGGTTGTTCAATGTGCAGCTGAAACATTGGGGTATGTTACTGCCAGACACAGAGACTGGTTTGATGAGAATGATGATGAAACTCAGCGACTATTGTCGGTAAAGCGCCATGCCCACAGTGTATTGCTACACAGAGAACTGTCTACTGTGCAGCGAAGTCTAGCACTTGCCCACTATAACTGTGTAAAATCACTACTGCAGCGATCTCTCAGGAAGATGCAGAACACTTGGTGGGAGGATCTTACTCGTGATGTCAAGGCTGCTGCTGATGCAAATGACAGCAAGAAGCTTTACCATCTTATGAAGTGAGCTTATGGACCTAAGAGCTCCACATCAGCTCCTTTGCTTTCCTAGGGGTCTTCCACTCTGTTTACTAAATCAACAGAAATCATAGGTTGCTGGATCGAACACTTCTCTGAACTCCTAAACCATGAGTCAGTTGTGGATGAAACAGTGATTAATACTATGCAACAAAGACCTATCATTGGCTCCTTAGACTCCTCGCCCTCAATAGATGAAGTAATGACATCAATAAGTAAATTGAATCTTGGTAGGGCACCTGGAAAGGATGGAATTTGTGCTGAGATCTTGTGATTTGGTGGTAATTACATCACACGGTCCCTTCATGAACTTATTAGTGCAGTCTGGAGGGATGGTGCAATCCCTAAGGACTGGAAGGATGCAATTATTCTTCCTCTATATAAAAGAAAAGGAGCCAGAACAATGTGTGGTAACTACAGAGGTATTGCTCTATTATCAGCTGCTGGCAAGGTTCTGGCA
>NC_068982.1:84994352-84995753 GCF_001194135.2 Octopus bimaculoides | reverse complement strand
AGAAGTGCTATGAGCAGAATATGGATCCTGTCCAGGTATTCATTGATTTAACAAAGGCCTTTGATACTGTAAATAGGGCCTTTCTATGGAAAATACTTGGCAAACTTGGATGTCCGGATCACTTTGTATCTATAATTAAATCATTTCATGATGGGATGGTGGCATGGCGGGACCCATTCCTGTAGAGAATGGTGTCAAGCAGGGTGACATCCTTGCCCAACTCTCTTTTCTTTGTACTTTGCTGCTGCTTTTACTCATGCTTTTGCTAAGGTTAGCTCTCTGGGAATATATGTCAGATATCGATCTTCTGGTCGCCTCTTTAATCTCCACCGATTTGCTGCCAATTCAAAGGTTCTCCAGTCTATTATTCATGACCTCCTTTATGCAGATGACTGTGACTTAGTCACTCATACAGTGGATGACATGCAGATACTCATGAATTGCATTTCTGCTTCTTGCAAGGCATTTGGACTCAGTATTAGCCTGGACAAGACTGTTGTAATGTTCCAGCCTGCACCAGGAAATCCATATATGGAAGCAGCTATCTTGGTTGAAGGAACAATTCTGAAGGTAGTAGACAAGTTTGTCTACCTGGGCAGCACACTCAGCTGTTCTTGCTCCCTGGATGAGGAAATATCTTTCGCGTTGCAGAGAGCAACTAATTCCTTCCGGTCTCTTCAGTCTTGTGTCTGGTCCCAGCATGGCATCGCAAGGCAAACAAAAGTTGCTGTGTACCGTGCATGTGTACTGACATCGCTCCTCTACTCATGTGAGACATGGACTCTGTACAAACGTCAGGTAAGGGTCCTTGAATGCTTTCATTAGAGATATCTCAGACACATTTTCAATGTTGGCTGGACCTCAAAACTTCCAGACACACAGGTCCTGAGGACAGCTAATATCTTGAGTATTGAGGCAATGGTGCACAAGCACCGGTTACGTTGGACTGGACACCTTATAAGAATGAAGGATAGCAGAATTCCTAAGCAGATGCTCTATGGAGAACTTGTGAATGAATGGAGACTCCAGCAAAACCAAGGCTGCGATTTAAGGACTGTGTCAAGTCCTCATTAAAGGCCTGTGATATGCAGGACACTGACTGGGAGAACAATGCCTGTCATCACCACAGATGGAGGAAGCAGGTTAACGAGGGGATCGACACTTTTGAGAGAGCACGTATCCAGCATGAAGAACTTAAGCAAGCTGCACGAAAGCGCACGGCTCATACTGTGAATGGGGAAAGCTTGGTCTGCAATGTTTGCAGTCATGTATGCTTGTCAAGAGCAGGGCTCATTAGCCACCAACGGAGCTGCAGATGCAAAATATAAGTTAGTCCTAGAGTACACAATGTTCCTGAAGGTTGGCAATGGTTTTCCTCGGTCACGAGTGGACGGCCATCAT
>NC_068982.1:84990408-84993364 GCF_001194135.2 Octopus bimaculoides | reverse complement strand
AAATACTACATACACACCGCTCTCTCACTCTGTCTCACACACATACACACGCACACACACACCCCTTGACTCACACTCTGTCTCTTACAAACACACACATACATAAATGTATACAAACATATTTACAAAGACACGTGTGTATGTGCGCACGTGCGTGTTTGTAAGAGACAGAGTGCGAGTGAGTCAAGAGCTGTGTTGTCATATGCATACATCCAAAGATGTATGTATATTTATGCATGTACGTATACATGACAACAAACCTCTCTCTCTCCCTCACACTCTGTCTCTTACAAACACACACATACATAAATGTATACAAACATATTTACATAGACTCACGTGTCTATATTACTCTTGTGAGGATATTCAAGTAAATCATTTTTTTCATTTAATCCCCATTTTACTGAGAGTTGGGAGCCTCCTGTGTTGAGTACTAGATACCCTTCATAACAGAGGGGCCCTATGTCTAGTGGATACCTGGGGCAATTGCCCCCTTTGACCCCCTATAAATCTGACCCTGGGGACAGTCTCAAACATTAGAGTAAATTTGCAGAGTGATGTTATACCAAAACTATTATGATGATGGTGACACCCCAACAGGGGTTGTGTCAGCTAGAATATCTCGGTTATCAGCTAATGGGAACATATTTAACCCTTTCGTTACTATATTTCTGACCAAAATACACCCCTCATGAGTTTCAATTAAATTCTAAAATAATCGTGAATTTAGACTAGTCTCATTAAACACCTGTAACTTTTTTCTTTATCAACATATTAATGTGATATTTGGAACATAATTGAAGAAAGGGTTCTTAATCAATTCTATTGCATAATTTTTGTCTCAAAGTTCTCCACGTACTGGGGTACTGCTAGTGTCTCTCACATGTAAATATTGGTTCAGCTTCACGAATCGTATTCGCGTCATAATACTGGAAACATATTCATCGCCAAAAGGTTCCTAATTGCTCTAGTAATTTGTTATTCTGGGTAACTGTCTAATACCCATAATAATATTTATGGCAAAAAATGCCCGTATTTCATCTACGGTTGTAGGAAACCACAAGCTATCTTTTTTTCCGGCTTGTTTACATTCTGCGTAACGGTTTGTTTCCGCAGTAATCATTTCAAACAAGCATGCTGGAAAAAATAAGAAAAAGAAGTCTAAAGGTTTCGCTTCCTGAGAAAGACTATGGGTAGACCCTGTCTCCTCAGAAAAATTGTTAATAAAAATATTTTTTAAATCTTTACTCCATTCTGGAGTAAAATCATCCTCGCTGTCGCCGTTGCAGCTTTCAGAATCGCTGCTTTCAGTTTCGGATACAGAAATATCTGATTCATTATCATTCACCATGTGCTTTTGTAGCTCATTCATTCTTTTCTTTGATATCTCCATATCTTCTGTTGAAAAACCTTCAAATTCGGAATCACTGCTTGATAGCATGAAACTCCTCTCCATCTTCAAAGTTGAAAAAAATTAACGCCGCAAAAAATGTGGAAAAAAATCTTCCAAAATTCACTGAGTTCAAATATCAGGCCAAACAATGTCGGATACAATAACTCAACTGTTTGCAAAGTGAAATCATGTGTTTTAACAAATATACTAATGAGATTTGGGTTCAAATATACATTTAAATAACAATGGGTACTCTCGGCCGGCTATGGGCGGGTTGGTCTTATGAACCAAAAAATTTTTCGGCCGGCTACGCCTGGGTTAGTAACAAAAGGGTTAATAGGCACGTAGGTTACTATAGCATTAAGTGAGGTTGGTTATAGTGGGAAAATCAAATACATACATCAGGGCAACTCAAGTTGCAGAAAAAGATATAACCTCATATTTAGAACCCAACTTAGGTACAAGCAGGAGGGGTAATAGTGGAGTCACAACTAATCATATGATAAATAGTTGTAAGGGAAAATCAAACCCCAAAAATAACCTTGTAGGACCACCAGAGGGCAGGATGCCCCAAATATTTAGCAAAAATAGTAAGATTATGAAATATAAATGAGAGGCAAGACTAGTGGAAGGGATTTCTGACCCACTTGTAGGCAAACAAGAAATAAAACCCTCACTTAAAGATAGCCAAAATAGGATGAGGGGGACACTTGAATTAGACACCATAGCTAATGATCAAGATGGGAGCAAGGGTAGGTACAATGACAACACAATTCACAATATACATAAATTAAATAATGCAGGAAAGAAAAGGTGCAAGATAGATCACTACAAGATGAATAAGAAAAAGAAACACACAGAAACTATCTGGTTCAATGCTCCATTTGGGGTCCAAATAGGTACGAGCATTCCCAGGAAATTCTTTGTAGCCTTAGACAAAAATTTCCCTCCTTTAAGTAGGTATGGGAAACTGTTTAACCAACACTCCATAAGATTTGCCTACTCCACTACTAGTAACCTAGCACTAATTATAGTGACCCACAGCACCTATATATTAAGGGAATTAGAAAACTTAAACTCGACAGACATAGACCAGAACACAATAGGTAATGATGAAATAAGTAAGGCTAAGGTTAAGATTAATAAGGAGGACAAAATAAACAGAAATGATACTGTAAATGACAAGAACAGTGGCAGTAGCGGTAATGTTAATGACAATAGTAGTGGTAAAATGGTGCTGGTAGTAATAAAGGTAATAATAACAATTGTGAGAATAATCCCAGAAATAGCAACAGAATATGCTTCAACATACAAACTCGCTTAAAGAATCTTACAAACCAAATCCCAAAACAAAATATATGATAGATCGCTGACCACTACACTTATATTTTTTTTCTCTCCTTGTTTCTTTCTGTGTTCCTTTCTGTTGAAGAGCGTAGGCTCGAAACATTAAAGACTTTCTCTATTCCCGAGTGTTATACTAATACATCCATTTGTTGTTTACACCACCTGTCTTCGTCTGTTGTTTTTTCGTAAATTCTCTCATATATATATATATATATA
>NC_068982.1:84986649-84989212 GCF_001194135.2 Octopus bimaculoides | reverse complement strand
ATATATATATATACATATACATATATGCATCATCATCGCTTAATCTCTGTATCTTTGCATATATATGTATATACATATATATGCATATGTATATGCCCATTATATATATATATATATATATATATATATATATGCCCATTCATAATGTTCACTTCTGGTTTTAGCATATATATAAAAATACCTTCTACATATCTTCCCCTCTCAGATTTTCATGCACCTCATCCCAGTGTTGGTATCTATTGGTACACAGTTATGCACCACTGCTAAGCTAAGATATTCTCTCATTTTTTCCAACTTTTCATTCATTCATTACTAATATGCATCATTACTGATAGGTACTTTTGTAAGCTAATTATTTAAATTGACTCTTCAGTATATAACTTCCTAATCTCTCACTCCCAGCCTTAGTTTTCTCCTTAATTATTCATGTAATTTCCAAATGAAATCTCTCTAATGCCCTTAGTTTTCTTTTCCTCCTGTGTTTCCTTGTTGGTTACATATTGTTTCATACTGTCTCCTAAATAACCCTTGCTTGTTCATGGTGCACCCACCCATTCCTGCCCCACCACTAATACTGGATATTTCTCTTCTCTCACCAGAAACCCCTTCCCTCACTGGTGGTATCCTCTGTAATACCTGCAATTTCGCCTCCCTCCTTTCCCTCTCTCTCTCCCAGGACTAATGCAAGTTAGTCTAGTTTAGCAGCCCACCTACTTAATCTAACATTGGCATATTGATATTCATATTTTATTTATTTATTCTTATACCTGCAGCACTAGTAATGCTTAAATTTACGATGTTCATAATGCTTACACTTACAATGCTGCTAACACTTACTCCTACCCCTGGTAGGTGCAACAATCTTAATATGCTTGAATTTTTGACTGATGACAGGTCAAAAGTGAGAACAGGTGTAGCATGTCTATCAAACAAACATAGAAACATTCTTTTCAGGCGCTGAATAACATCTCTTCCCATGCCTCCTCTCTTGTTCCTTTCCCAATTTTTAGAGTTGGCACTGTCAATGTAGGCATATTGAAAGGTAGGTCTAGTGAGATTGTAGAGATGCTTGAATGGATATGTGTTGATGTATGCTGCATACAAGAGGCAAGGTGGAGAGGAGCTTCAGCTAGGGTCCTCACAGGCAAGACATAGATATAAAATCTTCTGGGCAAGTAACAGTGATGTAGTAGGTGGTGTAGGCATACACCTTGCAGAGAAATGGGTAGATAAGATACATAGAGATAGTCAGGTTGTGCGATAGAGTGCTTCAGCTCAGGCTACAATTATCCCTGCCTACGCCCGACAAGCGGGCCTACCAAATGATAAGAAGGACCACATTTATGATATCCTTCTATAGGCTACCTCAAAGATGAATGGCAATGAACTCATCTTTGTGGCTGGAGATTTTAATGGGCATGTCAGACAGCAATCTAGTATCTTCCATGGTGTTCATGGAGGCCATGGAATTGATTCCCAAAACAGGGAACTGGACTACTGGAATTCTGTTATGTAAGCAACCTATTAATGTGCAACACCAACTTCAGTAAGCCAGACAGCCACCTGATAACCTATCATTCAGGCATCTCTGCAAGCCAGATTGATTTCATCCTCACCAGACAGCAGGATGCATCTCTTAAATACAAAAACCCTCCCTCTTGAAGAATCTAACCCCCCACCCCCCAGCACAGACTAATCATTAGGGAGGAGGGGCTACAGACTAGTGGCATAAATAGTAACTGGAAATTCCTACTTGAGAGCTTACTGCAAAATATACCTAAGGGATATTAAATATCCAAATAATTTACTGGTTTATGTTACCTATATCAATAAGAACGTTTCTTTTATAGGTAAATAAAATAAACATGCAGCTTCACCTGACTGGCCGTCGTGCTGGTGGCATGTAAAAGCATCCACTACACTCTCAGAGTGGTTGGCGTTAGGAAGAGCATCCAGCTGTAGAAACTCTGCCAAATCAGATTGGAGCCTGGTGTAGCCATCTGGTCCACCAGTCCTCAGTCAAATTGTCCAACCCATGCTAGCATGGAAAGCGGACGTTAAACTATGATGATTATGATGAAATCAGAAATGGAAAAACAAAGCAATAAATTGAGCAATTATAAATTCAATTCAATTTAAATATTTTATACAAACAAATGACACATCTGATAAATTACAGCTGTTTCCACTACCTTAATAAAACAAAGTTTTTTAAGAATAATCAGATCCGTTTAAATATGTAATGATGCTTCATCAGATTAACATACCTTCTTAACTGTTTGACAAAAAATAACAAATGAAAATATTTATAATTTGTAAATCTTTATATATATAAAGACTCTGTACTAAGAAGCTTAATCATAAATAAGTAAATAATCTAACTGAAATTTTGTAAATTCATAGCTTTAAATCTATAACTAATCTGTTCTATAACCAGTTTATGTATAAACATATTTATATATACTTGTATATATATATATACACCTATCATTTATGTATGCATATACACACACACACACGTACGTGTATACACAAGTTTAGTTATATATATATATATATATAT
>NC_068982.1:84984633-84986556 GCF_001194135.2 Octopus bimaculoides | reverse complement strand
ATATGTATATATATTACAATTTACATACATATACAATTCATACACGCATATATCTATTTATATTAGAACATTATTTATATATATTAATTCAAACTACATATTTTAAATATGAGCATTAGAATGCAGGGGAGGTAACTATTTTTCTGTTTATATAAACAAAACGATAAACAAAATAAATTCAATACGGTCAATGTAAAAAACCATCTAAATACATATGTAGTGAAACCACCTCTCTCCGTTATTTATTTACAAATGCGAACGTAGCAGGTAACATCTCTCTTTCTCGCCTTGGACCCGGCTGTTATCCATCACCTGACTGACTATTATTTGCGCAGCAATTGTCTCCAGTCCTTTTGCGCCAGGGTGCAAACCGACCAATCGTGGCCATCTAATAAGGTCACGTGAAAGAGTGTTTTCTGATGCTTTCTGGAGTCTCATTGTACCTATAAATAGTCTGCTTTAATCCGCGCCACTTTGTCGCGGCTTCAAATCTCACACAGGTCTGGTCGTTGACCACACATATACAGAACACAGCTACAGCCAGTTCCAGCGCCGACGCCAGCAACACCAACCTACTGACTACCACAATGTTGTGCGCCAGCAACCCCACCACCAGGGACACACCAACATCAACAAGAGCGGTTTTATCTCTACGCTGTTGAGTGGATTGTTTCCACTCACGAACAACAGTCAGAACTAACCAGCCAGAATATACTATACCAGGTAACACAGGTCGCAGCATCCGACGCTCAACACACATAGTGTGATACTACAGCTCTGCTCCTTGACCACAACTTCCTGCATATGAACATTCTAAATCTTGTGTAACTCTTATACTAACTGGTTTTCTCTATCTCAGTGTTTGAAGACTTTTTACCGTCTATGCTACAGGCACTCATTCTATCTCCTTGTGTTCCTCACACACACACACATATTGTACACACACTATTGTTTATATGACTGTCTGTCACTTCACATTGTTGTATACCTTCTCTTGTATCAAAAGGCCTGACTTATCTACTGTGTCAATTATATATGTCGCATGCACGCACACACAGACACAAACAGTTTCACTATGTTAATAAACGTATTCTCATTATATATCTAACGGTTGAGTTTGTCCTAAGTTCTATTACTGGCACTAGGGCTCGTATTCTCTTACGAGGAGCCTTCTTCTATCTTATATATATATCTTTATTTTTGTGTTCGACCGTGTGACGTGGTAAAAAGGAGCCTTTTCCCGTCTACATCGCCATCTCCTTTGGTTCGCACGGTCGAAGTATTACACATACATACAACAAAAGCAAGGTAGTACAATACAAACGAAATGTCCCACATACTAACTACAAGCCAAAACAACAAATTAAATAAGATAAATATGCTATATCTACATATATACCGCATTATAGTGAAGGTGTATGGCTTAGTGGTTAGAGCTTCGGACTTACAATCATGAGGTTGTGAGTTTGATTCCCGGACTGAGCTGCGTGTTGTGTTCTTGAGCAAGACACTTTATTTTACATTGCTTCAGTTTACTCAGCTGTAGAAATGAGTTGCGACATCACTGGTGCCAAGCTGTATTGGTCTTTGCCTTTCCCTTGGATAACATTGGTGGCATGCAGAGGGGAGGCTGGTATGCATGGTTGACTGCTAGTCTTCCATAAACAACCTTGCCCGGACTTGTGCCTCGGAGGGTAACTTTGTAGGTGCAATCCCATGGTCATTCATGACCAAAGGGGGTCCCTTACCCCATTATTTCTTTACTCATATATTTATTGATACTTATAAAATAAAATGAAAAACGAAACCAACTCCATTCAGGCATAGAAAAATAAATTATATATGATATATGCATCAAAACCCAAATAATATATAAAACCTATATAAAACAATTTATTTATATGAAATATTTTTTTTAAATAA
>NC_068982.1:84982903-84984543 GCF_001194135.2 Octopus bimaculoides | reverse complement strand
TTCTCTAATGGATAGCGATATCTATGGCACACACAGAACAAAAAACAGAAGAGAAGAGTAAAAACAAACCTGCCTTTAGTTAATTGGGTACGACGTTTCACGGTTAAGGGTATGAATTCCCCCATTCCAATCTTCAGCCACAATATTCTAATAAATTTGCCAATGTCTAAATAACTCACGTTAATTTTGACCATGCGACATCAAGACCACGTGAGGCAGACACTAAGAAATTTATCGGCCAGTGAGTTTAAAATCTCTCACCCCAATGAATTTAATTCAGTGTGTGTCATAAATAGTCCCGCATAGAAAAAAGTCCCGTATGACTGTTTGCGGTTTAGCCATCCACCTTAGAGGTATTACTAAAATATAGATATATAGGGCAGGGAATCATCAATTAGTAATCAAATTAATAATTAACAATTTTGCCGATAAATTTCTTAGTGTCTGCCTCACGTGGTCTTGATGTCGCATGGTCAAAATTAACGTGAGTTATTTAGACATTGGCAAATTTATTAGAATATTGTGGCTGAAGATCGGAATGGGGGAATTCATACCCTTAACTGTGAAACGTCATACCCAATTAACTAAAGGCAGGTTTGTTTTTACTCTTCTCTTCTGTTTTTCGTTCTGCGTGTGCCATAGATATCGCTATCCATTAGAGAAAAATTTGTAGTTTGGAATCAGTAGTTCTTTGACTGCTATTTCTGAAATCTCAGTATGTTGGAGAAGCAGGCTACTGCTAATCCCTGTATATTTATGATTATATATATACACATATATACACATACATACATATATATATATATATACATACACACACACATATATATACAGATATGCACGTATATATATTTTTTAATGCACATATATACACCAGTGCATATATATATATATATATATATATATATATATATATATATATGCTTATATACACATTTATATATTTTAAATTAAATAAATACGCTATATCCTCATATATAGCTCATTCTTGATTCACTTGCATATATATACATATCGATATATATAAACAAAACTAAAACGAAGCCGACTTTATATAAACATATAAACATAAAGTCTATAGACACTTCAAATCAAAGTAATATCAATATAAACAAAATGTCCCAAATGTGAACATCAATCCCAACAATCAATTATACATGATAAATACTTTATATCTACTTATATATACATCTTATGGGCAGCTATCTTGGTGCATTATATATATATATATATATAAAAAAATGTTTTTTAATTTTTAAATGGGGTTTGTATGATAGTGTATAGAGGAATTCTTATATATATATATATATATATATACACACACACACATACATATACCATACATACACATAGATATACATATATACACCCATGCCCATATACATATATACATGTGTATATCCACATTCACATCCACACACACATATGCCTTTATACACACATACACATGGTCTTACATATATGCATATATACATACCTATACACAGCTATACATCCACACAGCTACCCATATGTATCTACATAAACACACACACACACATGCACCACACACACACACACACACAAACATATACATACGCATCCATACAGCTAGACATATATATGCTCACTTATATATACCTAGATACATATCCATTCAG
>NC_068982.1:84982384-84982893 GCF_001194135.2 Octopus bimaculoides | reverse complement strand
CCCCCCCCCCCACACACACACATAAACACACATATATACATATATACAGCTATATGTACAGAGACCTAGATATATCATCATTAAGTTCCTATTTTTATATTCACATCATTATCATTAGAATGGGGAAACATTAATTAAATTCTATTTATAATTTTAATTATAATTAGAAGAGTTGTTAATTTACTTTACGTGGAGGCACGTGGCTTAGTGGTTAGGGTGTCAGCATCATGATCATAAGATTGTGGTTTTGATTGCTTGACCGGACGATGCGTTGTGTTCTTGAGCAAAACACTTCATTTCACATTGCTCCAGTCCACTCAGCTGGCAAAAATGAGTAACGCTGCGATGGACTGGCGTCCCGTCCAGCTGGGGAACACATACGCCATTGAAACCGGAAAACTGGGCTCATGAGCCTGGCTAGCCTTGTGGAGGCGCAATGGCCCAGTGGTTAGGGCAGCGGACTCGCTGTCAGAGGATCGCGGTTTCAATTCCCAGACCCGGCGTTGTGT
>NC_068982.1:84979892-84982077 GCF_001194135.2 Octopus bimaculoides | reverse complement strand
TAAATAAAATTTACTTTACAATTGTTAAAGATATCTATTATGAGGTATCAAAATGACAGTCTATTAATTATAGCTATAATAAAAAAAATCATTTATATCTAATAAATGCATATTTGTTTTTATGTAGGCAAGAATTTTTTCATCCTTCAGGTTAAGTAAAGGAAATGTTGCCATGCAGATAAATAATTTGTTATTCAAACAAAGAAGGCACTTCTTATTACTTATATTGTAACTAGGTGCAGTCACCAAGATATCCCATTCGAGATTAAAATTAATTTTTTTATCTTTAATTTCCCAAATGAATTTACTTAGACGCATTGAATTCTGTGTTTTCTTATTCCGAAATGTATATAAATGTGTTGAAAGATGCTCCTTCATTTCGTTTTTAGTTGATCCAATTTAAATATATTTATTATTAATTTCTGTGGTAACTTTACATTTAATTTACATAAATCTTTAACCATACTGCTATCTATATTTTTACAATCACATGTTTTATAAGAATGATCATTTATATTGGTTGAAAAAGAGGCTTTAGATGTAACTGGTTTCTGATCATTCTTAATAATATTATGTTTATTAATGAAATACCTAGTAGTATTACTACTGATATTTTCTACATTGGCTCTGGCATTAGGAGAGTTTTTACTAACACACTTTCTATCACAACTACAATTACCATTTGATTTTTATTTTGATGTTGATGTACTTGACTCAATAGGTTTCCTCAAGCACAGCAGGTCATCCTACGATCCAAGGTACTTTTGAATGGGCTGGGGCTGGTTATGCGAAACTGGTGTAGGATACAGCTGTGAACTCTATTTGTTGGGTCTTCGCAGTCACAGCATATCTCCAGAGGTCTCAGTCTTTCGTCATTGCATCTGTGAGGCCCAACATTTGAAGGTCATGCTTGACCACTTCGTCCCATGTCTTCCTGGATCTACCTCTACCCCGGATTCCTTCAGCTATTTGGGAGTGGCACTTCTTCACACATCTTTCCTCATCCATCCATAGTACATGACCATACCAGTGCAAACATACATACACACACACACACACATATGTGTGTGTGTGTGTGTGTGTGTGTGTATGTATTGGGTCATCCCCAAAATAATTTGTTTTTTTAACACTTCTTTTATTTTGAAAACTAGAATAAATGATAATCAGATGGGACAATGTCCAGCTGATATGGTGGGTGGGGCATCATTTCCCATTCAAACTGCTTCAGTCTTTAGAATGTCAACCTCACTGTATGTGGTCAAGCATTATCCTGATGGAAGAACACCTGTCATTTTGAAACCAAAAATGGTCGTTTTCCTTCTAGTACTGACTTAAGCCGTTCAAGCTGCTCGCTGTAGATCTCCTTTGTTATCATTTAGTTTGGGTTTAAAAGTTCAAAGTGGACTAAACTTTTCATATCCCACCAAATAGAGAACACCTTACGTGGGTGAAGACCATCTTTAGCCTGGAGTGCCGGTGTTTCTCCTTTCCCTACCCACTGTTTTTGGTGATTGACATTTTTATAGAGAACCCATTTCTTCTCACCAGTCACTATTTGATCCAAAGAAAGGTTCATTTATGAGAAGTAACTGCAAAGAAGAGCACACATTCACTCTGGAACTTGTCTAGCTCATTCTTATTCTAGCAACTACGCTTTCTGTTCTTCCTCCTCCACTGCTAAGTTGCTCACCAACTAACAGAAGTTATCTACTGCTGATTTCCTGGGACTTGCACATTATGTTGGCAACAAACCATCACTTGATTGTGTTGTTACTGCATATCTCTCTTTGAGAGATCTAGAAATGTAATATTTCTATTTTTATAGATTAATGAATGTTTTTCACTTCGAATTAGCAGTAACATCTAGCAAGGCCAAGCTACTGCACACTGATAAAGGGCAATAACTCTGAAACTAGGCAATAGATGCTGGGTTTTGCTGAGTGGAGGTGCTAATCTTCCCTGTTTGAAAACATAAGTACACAGAAAGTTTGTGTCATATAACAGCTTGAAGCAATGTTTCTTGGGGGTAAATAACAGTAACATTCCTCCCTTTCCTGGGATTGCCACATTATGTTGGCTATCAGCCATCACTTTATCATGCTGTTACTGCATATCTCTCTTTGAGAGATTTAGAAATGTAATATTTCTATTCTGATATATATATATATATATATATATATATATA
>NC_068982.1:84977308-84979812 GCF_001194135.2 Octopus bimaculoides | reverse complement strand
TATATTCTTTTATTTGTTTCAGTCATTTTACTGCAGCCATGCTGGAGCACCACTTTTAGTTGAACAAATCGACCCCAGGACTTATTCTTTGTAAGCCTAGTACTTGTTCTATCGGTCTCTTTTGCCGAACTGCTAAGTGATGGGGACATAAACACACCAACATCAGTTGTCAAGTGATAGTGGTGGTGGGGAGGACAAACACAGACGCACAAATGCACATATATATATATATATATATACAACAGGATTCTTTCAGTTTCTGTCTACCAAATCCACTCACAAGTCTTTGGTTAGCTCAAGGCCATAGTAGAAGACTCTTGCCCAAAGTGCTATGCAGTGGGAGTGAACCAGGAACCATGTGGTTGGTAAGCAAGCTATTTACTACACAGCCACATCTGCATCTATGTATTTATATATATATTATTATTATCATCATCATCATCATCATTTAACGTCTGGTGTCCATGCTGGCATGGGTTCGATGACTTGACCAGGGCTGGCAAGCTGGAAGGCTGCACCAGACTCCAGCCTGTTTTGGCATAGCTTCTACAGCTTCCTAATGCCAACCACTCTGAGAGTGTAATGGCTGCTTTTACATGCCACCTACATAGGTGCCATTTGTGTGAGACTGGTATCTGCCATGACTGCAGTTTTACTTGGCTTGCTGGGTCTTCTTCTCAAGCAACTTGGTCTTATATATATATATATATGTGTGTGTGTGTGTGTGTGCGCATGCGCACACACACACACTTGCATTATCAGTTCTTCATCTAGAAGTCAGAAAACAAAGCCAACCATACATTAGTAATAGCTTTATATCATGCTAGCATGGAAAGCGGACATTAAACGATGATGATGATGTTTTTTTTTATCTTTATGTATGTTCATATTTATATCTATATCTATTTTTTCTTTAGCTGGTTCTTCTGATTCATTGTCAACATCAGCTGCAAAAGACAGGCATAGCAGAAGTGCCCATATTCTGCAGTCTATCAACAATCTTGAAAATAAGCGGAATAAAAAGTTACAGAAATCACATATTATTGGGTATATCACAAACAAATCTTCAGATTTGGATTTGCGTATTCGAGTGAGGCGAGTGAATTTCAGATGGCAGAGAGGCATTAAAATAGGTATGTTTCTGTTCTGTTCACTGCTATTTACTATATTATCTCTCTCTCTCTCTCTCTCTCTCTCTCTCTCTCTCTCTCTCTCTCTCTCTCTCTCTCTCTCTCTCTCTCTCTCTCTCTCTCCCTCTCTCTCTCCCTCTCTCTCTCTCTCTCAAGCATCATTAACCTGTTACTTCCATTCTTTTGATTTTTCTTGCTAAGTCTAGAAAAAGAGCTGTGCCCCTGCTTTTGCAGTGATACCAGTTATGTTCTGCCTAATCTGCTGCATGTTGATAGTTGCTGGCAAGACATGAACAAGGAGATTCAAGAAGGCTTATTATCTGGAAAGGGAAAAGTGAATGTTGTGGTGTGTGTGATCCGGTATTAGATACAAGGGTGATGATGAGAGGACAGGAAATGAATGGTTACAAGTGCATAAGTGGAGGTGGGATGAAGCCAGCCACTTCCAAAAATAAATAATCTTTCTTTTGATGAGGTCAAACATGTCTGTGTGAGCAGCATCAGCAGCATCCCATAAGTGGGAACAGTACCCCATTGTGGAACTCACCTAAGCTTTGTAGATTGTCAGATGTTGTTGAGGGATGAAGTATTTCCTGGTCCTTAAGAGAATGACCAGTCTTTGTTATTCACCTCTGTGCTAAAATTGTGCTTTCACAGTTAATAAGGAGAGATCCTTATTAATGGTGCAGCCTAACATATGGAACAACCATGAGTGTTCTACTTGAGTGTTGCTCATGTCAGGTCAGTCCTGGCCCTGGTCCATTCCAGTCTGTATATGTATTTCTATATATATATAATATAAATAATATATAAATATATGCATATATCCATACATATATGTACATACCTACATATATATGTATATATACATGCATATATGGGTACAGGACCTCAAAAAAACATTAAACACAATGAGAAACGAAAACATAGATTACAAACTTTTTTCGAACAACGAAAAAAACAAAGAAACGAGACATGCAACATAAAGAGTATACCCCTTTGTCAGTTGTCTCTGTTTCATCTACTCCGCATTGTCCTTGCTTTCGAAATGCGGAGTAGATGAAACAGGGACAACTGATGAAGGGGTATACTCTTTGTGTTGCATGTCTCGTTTCTTTATTTTTTCGTTGTTCAAAAAAAGTTTGTTTTCTATGTTTTCGTTTTAATGTTTTCATTTCTCATTGTGTTTGATATTTTTTTGTTGTCTTGTACCCATATATGCATGTATATATACATACATATGTAGGTATGTACATATATGTATGGATATATGTATATATTTATATATTATTTATATTATTATATGATTGAATGCCACGCATCCTTTTCCAAGTAAGTTTTATCTATCTATCTATCTATCTATCTATATATATA
>NC_068982.1:84959187-84977276 GCF_001194135.2 Octopus bimaculoides | reverse complement strand
ATATATAGATATATATACAGTTCTGACTGATAGTGCAGGGTTGCACCTACATTGCTAGAAATAAGAGCTAAAGAGCCCTTAAAGCTGCCAGGACGCACATTTTCATATACTGACAGAGGAGATAACTACCTTACCTGCCTTATATTGAGTGAGATCACTATACTAGTCTAGTTTTGTTTGAAAATTACAAATTCATCAGTAGTGACTACTCTGCTGCTGGATGGTTTAACTAAATCCTGTCAGTATATATTTACCATATGAATTGATGGCTGATTCAGCAAAATGCTAATGTGAAAATTATAAAATAATGAAGGCAGCTATATGCAATACAAAACCAAAAAGGAAAAATTCAGTTGTCACAAGTTATAGTCTGAGGGTGCTGGAAATATGTTGAGGCAATAGATAGCCCTTTTAAGGCCAAGTTAAATAATCACACATCTTTTAGGATCTGTTTGAGAGGTTTAACATTACAACATTTGCCAATTATATATGGCAATTAAAAGAGGAAGGAATACCATACAAAATCAAATGGAAACTGCTGGAACAAACTGGGACATACTTGAACAGAAGCAGGGAGTGCAATCTTGGAAATATTTACAATCAAGGTGCCTTCCTGAACTCAAAAAGCAGGATTTTTAGTTGCTGCCTTCATGATAGAAAATTCATTTTGGAAATGTGGTTTTCCCTGTTTTGAACTAGAGAATGAAAAACAGGTATGTAGACACAGCCAATGTCTCCCTTATCCAAAGCTGGAGCTCAACAATGGGCAGAAACTCTTCTTTCTCTGCCAGAAATGATTTTTTTATTTTGCTTTTTTTTTACTAGCATGCTAACCAGCATTAAAGAGGCAATGTGTTTCCAGCCAGGATGACTGAAGAATTGTCAGTTGTTGCCAAGTGCAGCAGTAGATGTAAAACCAGTGGTAACTTTCTGACTGGTTATATGCCAGAATCAGAAATTTACTACTTGACACTATAAAAGTATAAATGATCAAGTTCTCTTTTAGAGTGTGCTTTTTTACTACTTATGAATTACTGACTAATTTTATATATATATATATATATATATATATATATATATATACACACATACACACGCACGGACACACACAGAGGGTGTGTCAGTTTTTGGAGGTCATTTGTATAAATTCAAAAAAAGATTATAGAGTTAATTGAGTAAAGACCAAAGTACCTGTAAGTAGGAAAGCTGACAAATTTCTTATCCTTTCAGTGGGATGGACCTACTTGATATGTGGAAAAAATGTAGATAGAAATTCTGTATGGTGTACCCAGTGCATGCTTTTGACGCATAAGGGGTGCAGTGGTATCACAGGAAGGTTAACAAAGAAGATAGTCTTTGTGTGTGGCAAATATGCTAGTGCAATAAACACTAAGAATGTAATGGAAATAGACTTCTACAAATATCTTTAGTGGGTATCCTTAGAAGTAATGGATAGTTTCCATTACCTAGACAACCAGATTAGCAGTGGAGGAAGTTGCTCTGAAAGCATAGTTGCTAGAAAAAGAAATGGCTGAGAAAAGTTCAAAAAGTTATTACCTTTGTTGGTGACAAAGGGCTTGTTCCTCAGAGTGACAGGCAGTTTGTGTGCTGTCTGTGTATGGATAGCTATGCTGCATGACAGTGACACATGGGCTGCCACTACCAAAGACATGTGAAGGCTTGAAAGAAGTGAAGCCCACTTACTTCATTGGATGTGCAATGTCAGTGTGCATGTACTACAAAGTGTAAATGTGATGAGAGAAAAATAGGGTATAAAAAGCATCAGATGTAGTATGAAAGAGAGAAGACTGCACTGGTTATGTTATGCATATGGATGAAGACAGGTGCATAAAGAAGTCCGATCTCTAATGGTGGAGGGAAATTTTGGAAGAGGTAAACCCAGAAAGACATATATTGAAGTGGTGAGGAATAATCTTTAGATGTTGAGCTTCACAGAGGAGATGACAAGAGACTGAGACAACTGGCAATTTACTGTGCTTCAGAAGGCACTTTAAGCTATATAAAACTCGAGGCCATGCATCTCTACCCTTCCTGAAACACACAGTGTGCACCCAGTCAAAACTCACTCCACAACCCATCTTCCCAGCACCCCCTCACTTATGTTTATCATGTGCTGCATACCCCTCCACTCTCCCTCATGTTCCTACCCGCACACACTTGTCATGCCTTCACATATCTCCCATAGCCCCACCAACCACTCCATTTTCACTCACCATCATTTGCTGCAGTTATCACTTCCCCATCTCTAAACATCTCCCCTTACACTCTTATGTAACATCCTCCTCTATCTCCTCTGTACCCTATGGGTATGTTTTGATACATCTCCATCATAATCTATTTCTCTCTTTCCTCTCATCACTTTTCCTGCTGGAGTAGCCAAGTGTATTCTCTATAGTAAGACACCTATCTCTATCCTTCTATTATACTTTAACTGCTCAACTGGCATTCCAGCACAAAGCCACCTCCCTCAGTATCAATCCCTCTCCCAGCCAAAGAATCTTTGTCTGGTGATATATACATATATATATATATATACACACACGCACACACATATATACAGGGTATTCAAAAAATGAATGATTATTAAATCAGTGTTTATTAAAATATATCTTATTTTCAAAATATGATTAAATTGACAAAATTTAATTTTTTTATGAACCCTTTGTTTTCAAACAGATGACTCTTCTGGTGTAAGCACTGCTGATACTGTGAAGCAATATAATTGCAAATATCAAGACATTTCATTCACTATTTGTGCACATTTTCATTCAATGGCTGCCCTCAGGTGTTTTTCAATTTCCATTTACCAAATCAGACTCACAAGGTTTTAGTCAGCCCAGGACAATTATTGTAAGCACTTTCTCAAGATGCTGTGCAATGGGACTGAATCAAAAACAATTGCAAAGTGAAATTCTTAACCAATTATTGTTGGGAAAACATAAGAGGAAGTTAACTGAAATTTTTTAAACTTTGAAAGACATTAATTTCCAACATATATGAATGCTTCAACCCCATCCCATCATCCACCACATCTTATTTTATAGGGAATAAATATTTGAAGTTTTATTTAGAATTTTCATTGCACAGGTTTAGACTATAATAGAATCTAAAGTGATTCTGTATGTTTTTATTTTAATGAACGTAAAAACAGCAGTTTTTTTTTTTAGCAATTTCAGTTCCAACATCATTTTTAAGCTTTCACATTTAGTTTTGTACTTGTTCAAGTTCACTTAACAAAAGTATTATCATTCCTGCTAGTATATACATGCATGTTTGTGTATGAGAATGTATAAACATACAAGCATATCATCTTCTTCATCATCATCATATTTTGCATAAACTTTCCATACTGTCATTCTACTCCCTGTTAATTCACATTCAGTGTCATTGCATTTCTCAGTGTGTTGGAAGACCACATCTTATTCCAGTTTCATTTCTGGCTTTGTTTCTGTATTTGAGTACCCTTCCTAGCACTGACCACTACACAGCATATAGGATTCATTTTATTATAGCACCAGCACTAGAGAGTTTGTCTTGTCCTTAAAAAGACTAAAGAATTCTTTTGACCCCACACATAATAGATTGTATTGAATTCATTTCGTCGTTGGACCAGCATTATTAAGGTTGTCATGTTCTCAGCAATATTTGAGGGCCTCTCAACCACACAATTACACTCACTCATTAATCACCTTACACAGTGTCCTAAATGGAGTTTACAATAAATGGAGTTACTAGCATGAGTAACATTGTCTTGTACTTCATAAGATTAGTGAGTCCTCAGCTGAAGAACTGAAGAGAACAGCAATACCAAAAGATCCAGGATGGGTGGAAAAGGGAAGCAAGAATGTGATGTTGGAAACAAACGATGAGAATAAGAGATTAGTAGTAGAGACAGTGAGATGGTAGTGAATATTAAGAGTTTGGTTAAGAATGAATGATAGATGTCAGTATATTAAGGGAGGGATGGCTAGAGGTATGTGCAATATAGGGGAAAGTGATAGTAGCATAAGCTATCAGATAAGTGACAAAAGGACATAAGATGAGAGATGAGTGAAAAGAGATAGGATGTATGATAGTTGCATGAGTAAAAAAGTGATGAATGGGAGAGGGATATGTGACAGAGGTATGAATAGAGCAAGTTTTAGAGAAATAGAAGGCTAACAACAAAAAGGCAAAAAATGTAGACTTGATATTATACATGCATACATATACACACACATATATTCATGTACACACTATAGTGCATCCATACACATATAATGCATACTCACACATACATATTCATTATATCTTCTCACCTCATCACTAACAGTTTTAACATCCATTTTGCCATGCCTGTGTATTTCCATATCTAAGTTATGAAATTCTGGTGTTAGATTGACAAGTAGACCTTTAGAAAGCACTCAGCAAATGAATTAATCTATTTCTCATTGATTCTGGTTGAGTTTACAATATCATATTGTTAAATATTGTTCCATATTAGCTTATGATGTCATATTTATTCATTTCTTAGGGGAAGGTACTTTTGGCAAGGTATACACTGCTGTAAATGTGGACACTGGAGAGTTAATGGCAATGAAAGAGGTTAGTATCAATATAACAGCTAATTTTTGCTCATGATTATTGAATTTACATTTTAAACTATGGCTATTATATAAGCACCTTGTTTGAACTTCATGGCTGTGGTTTGATCCATAGGCAAGTGCCTTCTATCAAATCCTTGTGATCAGAATTGTATAAATAGAACTTCTGTGGAAGGCTTATGGTGGAAAAATGATAAAATCAGTGTATCAAACAAAAATGTTTCCTTCACTCTAGTTGATTTTGCTTTTCTTTATGATGAAGTTGATAAAATAAGTATCAGATAATATAATTAGCTAAAACCCTTGAAGACATTACTCTAGTATTCTAATAACTAAAACCAAATAAGAATATAAAAGAAAAACATAATTTCTTTTAATTATGGTTTATTTAACATAATTAGAAACTATATTATACAGATGTGGAAGACTGACTTAGTAGACTGGTGACCTACTATTAAAAAGAAAAAGATAAGAGTTCATATCTCATCACCAGTACTGTACCCTTGTCAAGGATAACTTTCAGTGACCTTTGTCAAATAACCTGCTCAGAAGTAAATAATTTAATGCTGATCAGTACTGACTCAATGGGCTTGTTTATTTATGTAAGCAGTCACTACTAATTTGAAAGTTTAGTTTTTGTTATAATCTTAAATGTGCTTTTAGTTTGTTCCATTTTGTTTCACTTTATAGCGCTCATTATAATGATTATTATTATTCATTTAGTTACCTATTTAGCCACAAAGTTTCAGTTATTCCATGATGTATGTTATAGTAAAGTTAAGAAATTCAATTGTTCAATTCTGTTTACACTTGCTCTAACCCTCAAAATTTCCATCTCTTCATTTGTTTTGTTATCCACTATCTTATCCAAATGTTCTATTGTTTCCTCTACTGTAGCCATAATTCTCGAAAATTTCACCTCTCTCTCTCAGTTTTGTTACCCACTATATTTTCACTTGTCTATACTATGTCTAACCTTGCTTTCCCATGTTGATTGTTAATTAGCAGCTCTCGATCTGTTAGTGGACATGTTACATTACCTTTAGCCAGGGAATAGGGCATCCATAGTGTTTTGTCATTTGCAGGGCACTACCTCAACCCACCTCCACCACCTGTACCAGAAGTCTTTTTCCTCTAACCTTTACTAGATGTCTTTCTCCTAGCACCTCTAATGGTAACCTATACGGAATGCTCTCCCCCTTTCCTTCCCTTTAGAATGTTCTCCTCCTTTCCTTCCATTCCCTTCTATCCCTATCTAGTGTCTATTCCCAGTAAACGTAGTGATTGTGAAGCGAATATAATGATGGTGAAGTGTAAGCAGGTTGAGGCCTATTTGTATGTTTACAATGTCTGCCAAACACACATGCGAGCATTCTTTTTAGATGCAAACTGCTGTCCCTCATCCCTGGGTCTTGCTAGCTCACACCCTCAGAGTTGGCACACTTAATGTTGGCACATTGAAAGAAAGGTCTGGTGAGATTGTTGAGATGCTTGAACAGAAGCATGTAGATTTGTGTTGCATCCAAGAGGTAAGGTGGAGTAGAGGTTCTGCTAGGTTCCTCACAAGCAAAGAACATAAGTATAAGATTTTCTGAGTAAAGAGCAGTGATGGGGTTGGGGGAATGGGTATACTCCTTGCTGAGAAATGGGTTGATAAGATAATTGAGGTAGTCAGAGTCTGTGATAGCATACTTAAGCTTAGACTAGTTCTGTAACATGGAATAGCAACCATTAGCTCGGCTTATGCCCCTCAGCTAGGTCTACCTGATGAAGAGAAAGACCAATTTTATGACACCTTCTTTGTTGAATGACAGGGACCTTCACTTTGTGGCTGACAAATTCAATGAGCCTGTTGGACAATATCCAGGGAGCTTCCATGGTGTGCATGATGGCAATAGATTTGGTTCCTGCAATGAGGGAACCAGGCTGCTGGAGTTTTGTGAAGCAAATGATCTTATGATCTGTAATACTAACTTCAAGAAACTTGCCAGTCATCTGTTCACCTACCAGTCCAGTAGGCACACTTATCAGATTGATTACATTCTTGCCAGGAAACAAGAAGATGACTGCTTATAAATGCCAAAACTTTCCCTGGTGAAGAATGCACCCCACAACATAGGTTAGTTGTTAGTGACTTCAGGATCAGGGCTAAATGGTTACCAGAAGATGACCAGTGTGGAAAAGAAGGGTCTAGAAGCTTAAAGATCCTCTGAATGGACAGAAATTTAGAGACATATTACTTGAAGCTTTTGACAAAAAGAGAAGGATATAGTATCACATAACATGGACAACCTGTTGAGGGCTACTAACTAGATCTGTGGCTATGTTCCACCACTATGTCACCTAAGGTGACATAGCAGTGGAACAGTGGAGGTGACAGAGCCATTAGGGAAAAGAAACCGGCCTAGAAGGACTAGAAGTGTAGTTGTAGCAGGGAACTGTATCAGATAGCCAGAAGGGAAGGTAGGAGACAGGTTTACATAGCCAGAGGGGAAGCAGAAAAGAATAGATTTGCCAGTGTTCTGTGTCATGAGGACCAGAGACTTGAAGTGTTTCAAATTGCAAGACAATGTAAGAGAAAATTACTGTCATAATAGAGAAATGTGTCCTCATGGATGTTGGATCACCTGCATTTAATGATGCTGCAAAGAAAGAGACTTGGAGACACCACTATGAAAAGTTGCTAAATGGAGAGAATGAATGGGAGAAAGAGAATCTACCAAATGTTAACCCAACTGAGGCACCAGCTATCTGAATTGACAGTACCTTGATAGATAAAGTAATTAAGGATATGAAGACAAAGAAAGCCTGTGGCCCATCAGGAAGCACTGCTGAGATGCTTAAAATATCTGGCTGTGTAGGCTATAGTTAGCCAGGGGATACACAAAGTAGTCATACCCAATGACTGGTGTAGCAGCACCGTAGTCAACTGCTACAAAGGTAAAGGTGACGCCTTAGATAGAAATAATTACAGAGGTATCAAATTGTTGAATCAGGTGATGAAAGTTGTAGCCCAACTAATTAGGCAGAGAGTTAGTTCAGATGAAATGCAGTTGGGGTTTTTACCACGGAGAAGCATCACTGATGCTATATTTCTGATAAAGCAGTGGTAAGAGAAATACCTAGTCAAAGATAAACTTCTGTACCTGGCTTTCGTTGACATGGAGAAAGCCTTTGACCAGATCCCCAGATCCCTTAACTGGTGATCAATGTGGAAACTAGTGGTTGGTGAGAGCTGTACAGGGATGCTGTCAGTAAGGTGAGGGTTGGTAATGAGTATAGCGGAGAATTCAGGGCTTCACCAAGGATCAGTCCACAGGTCCCTCTTGTTCATCATAGTCCTCCAGGCAATAACAGAGGAATTCAAGACAGGATGCCCCTGGGAACTCCTCTATGTTGATGACCTTGCTCTAATAGCTGAATCACGACCAGAACTAGAGACGTTTCAGGTGTAGAAGCAAGGTCAAGAATTGAAGGGCCTTAGAGTTAACCTTGCGAAAACCAAAGTCATAGTAAGTAGGAAGGCAGACAAATCATAAACCCCTTCAGGTAGACGGCCCTGCTCGATCTGTAGAAAAGGCGTAGGTAGAAACTCCACAAGATGTACTTGGTGTAAGCTATGGACACATAAGAGGTGCAGCAATATCAGAGGAAGGTTAACAGGGAAGATAGTTATTGTGTGTGGAAGGTGCACAGGTACAATAAACACCAAAAATGTACAGAAAATAGATTCCATCACATGCCGGGTGGGGGGGGGGACTAGAAGTAGTTGATAGCTTCCGTTACCTTGGTGACCAAGTCAGTAGTGAGGGTGGATGCTCTGAGAGCGTAGCTGCTAGAATAAGAATAGGCTGGGCAAAGTTAAGAGAGTTCCTACCTCTGCTGGCAACAAAGAGCCCTTTGCTGAGAGTGAAAGGTAGACTGCATGATGCCTCTGTGTGAACAGTCAGGGAAATATGTACTGTGACTGCTGAGGATATGTGTAGCCTTGCAAGAAATTAAGCTAGCATGCTTTGCTGGATGTGTAATGTCAGTGTGCATGCACGACAAAGTATAAGCATTCTGGGAGAAAAGTTGGACATAAAAAGCATCAGATGTGGTGTACAAGAGAGATGACTGTGCTGGTATGGTCAAGTGATGCATATGGATGAGGACAGCTGTGTGGAAGAAGCCTGTGGAAGAGGTAGACCCAGGAAGACATAGGATGAGGTGGTGAAGCATGATCTTTGAATGTTGGGCCTCACAGAGGCAATGACAAGTGACCAAGACCTTTTTGAGATATGCCATGCTTGAGAAGACCCGTCAGACCAAGTGAGATTGTAGTCATGGCCAATGCCAGTGTCACATAACTGGCCCATTAAAAGCACCCTTCAATTGTTGGGCATGCTATACTTGTGAATACCTGTTGAGTCAAGTGAAATCACAGCCATAGCCAATGCCATTGCTATCTGACTGGTTCCTGAGCTGGTGGCACGTAAAAAGCACCATTTGAGTGTTGGGCCTCATGGAAGCAGTGACACCAAGCCAAGTGATATCATAGTTGTGGCCAATGCCAGTGCCATCTGACTGGCACCCATGTTGGTGACACATATAAAGCACTGTTCAAGCGTTGGACCTCATGGAGGCAGTGACAGGTGACCAAGACCTTTGGCAATATACCATGCTAGTGTAGAGCTGTCAAGCCAAGTGAGACCATAGTCATGGTTGATGCCAGTGTAAGGTCAATGGCACCTGAGTGGTTGGTGTTAGAAAGGGCATCTAGCCATAGAAACCTTGTCAAATCAGATCAGAACCTGGTACAGCTCTCCAGCTTACCAGTTTTTAGTCAAACTGTCCAATCCATGCCAGCATGAAAAGTGGACGTTAAATGATGATGATGATAAATGTAAGTGTTAGTTAGTGTAATGTTAGTTGCATATGGTATTTGCTGAAACATTAAGCACACAGCACATTGGTTGAAGCAAGATTTGAACTAGTGACCACATGCTCAATAGCTCAAAATTTCTATATTCATTTTGTCACTGTTTAAATATAGTAGATATTGTTTTGTTGTAGTTAAAATGAAATACTGATTATAATTATAAACAAACCTATAAGAATTGCACTGAATCTATAAATAATGAAACTGCTGACCAAACACATAAATTTACTGCGTTAAATTTTCTAAAATATCTTATTTTATGCAATGAGTGTGTAGTTGCGCAGTTTACTTTGCAGCCACATAATTCCAAATTTAATTCCACTATATAGCATCTTAAGCAAAGCCTTCTACTGTAACCTCAGATTGACCCAGGTGTTGTGAATGAAGTTTCAGACAGAAGCCCATCTAATAGATAATATTTTGGGGGCAGCAGACTTAATCTATTGTCTAGCTTAATACTACCAGCTGTCTTGGGTGCTTTTAGTGTAGTCTATCTTATTGCAAGCATTCAGATCAGATCTGAGTATAACTTGATATCTTGACATACTGGTTCTTACTGCTGAAGCTTGGGAGTTATGATTTCTTTTAACCCTCTTCCATACCACCATTTAGTTTTGCAAAAGCAACAGGTGCTGCTCTTTTTTACTTCTGACAAAGTCATAAAAAATATATTGAACCATTAAAGATATGTAAGTCTACACTGATTAAAGTTTGCCTATTAATTTTTGTTTCATCACTTTCTGCCAGATGAAGTTAAAACCAACAAATAAAATGAGAAATCCTTTGAAAGAACTTGTTGAGGAAATGAACAACCTAGAAGGAATTAATCATCCAAACCTAGTCAAATATTATGGTGCAGAGGTTCAAAAGGTACACTAATCGACTATCTTATTTTTCCTCCATACTATTTACTTTTCAAATATTTTTCTTTGAAATATTTATTTTTTGATCTCTGAAAGCATGAAAAGCTTTGTAAGATGATGACAGAGTTCGAATTGAAAACAGTGAGCATCTAAGCGGATAGTTTTTGTTTTTACAATATGCATCACTGTACTACTGTAGAATTATTAACATGCTTTAAGGCCCAATGCATAGGGTTTGTTTAAATTCTAATATTTGGTAACTTTTTTAACCATGTCTATTTTTACTTTGTTAAGTGTTTTATCTTCAGAGTTAAGTTTTGGAACACCAGTTCTTAGTACTTCAGATAGTAAAGATTTTTGAGGATAAATTTCTCTGCTAGTTCTCTTGCTGGTTAGTGTTTAAACTAAGCTGGGATTTGATACTCTTTAATATTGTGAATAGGGCTGCAAAAAAGGATATATTATTGAGTTGCTGTACTTTTGTGAGTTAGAGTTAAGAATGAAGTATTGCTGAATAAAATCAAGGTGTGCTACTCTATTAGATCTGAAGGAACTCTAAAAAGTTCTATAAGAATAAAAGCAAGACAAAAGTGTTAAAAGAAAAATGCAGTAGTACATATACAATTGTAGGATAATTTTTAAAATGGTGAAATACACGAAACATCTTGTTCCTGTTTCTTATATTACTTACACAAGGTTTATTCTTCTTTTTGAAATTGCAGTGAGAAAATTTAAGTTCAATACTCTAAGGAGTATAAATTTGAAAGGACTCTGTTATAGACTAAATAGTTTAAAATTTCACTAGATATTAGAGATCAAGTTTCCTTTCTATTATTTGTGAAACTGTAGATAATGTAATTATAAACTATGTAGTATTAAACTAAAACTTAATAAATTTTTCACAGGATGAAATGATTATATTCATGGAATATTGTGATCGAGGAACAATTAAGGAAGCTTCAAAGCTTGGCTTGCCTGAAAGCATAATTCGGTTGTATACAAGAGAAATTTTAAAAGCACTATGTCACCTACATGAAAATGGTATCATTCATCGGGATCTGAAAGGTAGTACTAATTTAAACATATGTAAACCTTTATAAAATAAAATTTGGGTGACTGCAAGTGAATTTGTAATTATGTATATGTTGATTAGACACAGCTATACGTGGCTAACAAGTTTACTTCACAATTCCATAGTTTCAGGTTCAGTCCCATTGCATGCCATCATGGGTAAGTGTCTTCTACTATAGCCCTAGGCCAACCAAAGCTTGGAGTTAGTAAACATCACATATGTATACTTAAGAGTTCTTGGTTCAATCACTCTGCATGGCATTTTGGGCAAGTATCTGCTGCAATAGCCTTGGGTGAACCAAGGCCTTGTGAATAGATTTGGTAGACAGAAACAGAAAGAAACTTGACTACCAGTATTGGTTTGTTTACATTCCTGTAACTTAGCAGTTTTACAAAAGAATAAGTACCAGTTTAAAAAAAAAAAATTAAGTACTGGGGTTGATTTGCTTGACTAAACCTGTCAAGGTGGTGCCCCAAGCATGGCTTCAATCCAATGACTGAAACAAGTAAAAGAATGAAAGAATGTGTGTTTGTGTGCGTGCGTGCGTGCATGCATGAGTGAGTGAGTGCGTGCATGTGTGTGCATGCATGTGTAGTTGTATTTCTTGTCTTGACATCATGTGATAATTGTAAAGAGGCGTCATTGCTATACAAGCAATGCCCTTCATTTCCAGTCATGTCCAGCGATGGAGAAATATTACCTTACTTGGAAATGAGAGTTGACATCAGGAAGGGCATCCAGCCAAAGAAAATCTTCCTCATTAAATTCTGTCTGCCATGCAAGTATGGAAGAGTGGACATTAAAGAAGTGATGATGATGACAACAACATCAAGACAATGGTTATGATGGTGATTATAGACAATGACAGCGAGCATGATGTTCCTTTACTAAATTTGGTTATATACATGAATATTTTATTATGATTACCAGATTGGATAAACTTTAGTTTTAGTTAGACAGTCAAACCTCCAGTTGCATTGACAGAGATCATTATATTACATTATCTTATCTCTGGAGACCCAAATATGGGAAAATACCATGAATTTTGGTTTTTTAACTGGGAATTTTAATTATTGTTGCAATTTGTATTAATTTGTTAGTTTTATTACTTTGTCATTCTTGCCAAACATTGTCAGTTTGATATTTTTGTCAAATGTTATCAGCTGTAAACTTAAATCATTAAAATGTCAGTGATTGTGAATCATTTTTCTTACTTAGGGGCCAATGTATTTCTTACATCGGATGGGGCAGTAAAACTTGGAGACTTTGGTTGTTCTGTCAAGTTAAAAAGTCATTCAACAATCCCTGGTGAAATTAGTGATTTAGTTGGAACAACTGGTAAGTCTAATGAGCTACAGTATGGTTGGTGGTAAGGAAGAAGTAGAGTCTTTTTTTTATATATGATCATTTGTCAGTCAAACATCCATTAACTATTAATCATATCCTAATCATCTAGTTACTAATTAGTGACAATCTATCAGACAAGAAATATCAATCATGTAAATTTTACTTAGTTAAACTAATCTTTAGTTCATCACATGACATATTGGTTCCAGAATTTATTTTAGCATCTATAATTTTTTTTCCTTCTGTATTTATTATTATACAGCAATTTCTTATTAATGACCAAATTGTCTTGCTTTGTTGTTTTTCATATATAAATTGAACTTGCAATAAAGTGAAGAAACACACTCACATAATGAAGAGCTACATGTGTCTTTCCTATAGTCTGTTGTTTATCTATTTAACCAGTTAGTTTAGAACATTGATGAAAATTCTCTTGTACCTTCTTTTTCTCCTTGTTTCCTTGTTAAACTTATTGTCACTTTTTCCTTTTTTATGATAATTGTCTCTTTTGAATACTGCCTCATTTTTGTGAAAAATAACCTTGAAGCATTTATTTGCAGCTTACATGGCTCCTGAAGTTTTTACACGGAATGATAGTGAAGGACATGGAAGAGCTGCTGATATTTGGAGTTTGGGATGTGTAGTGTATGAAATGTCTACAGGCAAAGTAAATATTAAGTAATTCTATCCATTTCTCTTTCATTTTCTTTAACTCTAACACTGGTAATGTGCAATTAGAATAGAACATAAACTCAAGGCAAGCTTAGTCGCTTTAACCTGGTTTCAGCTCACTTCATTTGAGTGATTTCTGAAAATCATAACTATCTCAAGCCTATCCTCTAAAACAGTAGCGATAAGTCTTTTTGCATTGGTAATAATCTAAAAAATCCCATCACAAACCTGTGGGAATTTTTGAGCTACAGATTATCGTTTTCATTGCCCTACTGATTATTTGTTAGAACATTTAGTTTAGTTGAAAGCATTCTTAAAGTAATCTGTTTAGACAAACTAATTTTTGTATTGTTTGAACAGGACAGCCTTGGGAATTACATGTTTTATTTATTTATAATAAGGAAATCATTAAAATTAAGATTAATGAATTTCGCTCTCAGTGAAATTTTTACTAATGTACTTTATACCAGGATTATATTTAGTTGTTTTGAGATAAGCATGCAGCACTGCTTTCAATTTGACTTAACAAAATCCTTTAGTGAAAACATTGAATCACATGAGTATGTTGATGAAAATACTGTTAATATTGTCATTGCAAGTTTTTCAAACTGGCAAAAGTTTCAGGAATAGAATTCCTCTATTTTTTGCATTTTTTATTACTATTCTTGTCCTTAATTAGTCTCTTTCCCTATTATGTAATTCAGCTCTCAAGACTACAAAAGTTTAACTTCAAATTCAGCTATTGTATAAACTGATCATATCAATCCACTGCAGTATTTTCAGATACAGGTTATTTAGTTCCACTGTCATTGAGAAATATTTAAAAGTGTAGGACATAGCCTAGTCACTCACATAGTTAATCAGGTTGTACAGGAAAGCACAATACCCAGTGATTGATGTAGTAACATCACAGTCAATTGCTACAAGGGTAAAGGAGATGTCTTAGAAAGAAGTACTTAAAGAGGTGTCAAATTACTGGCCCAGGTTATGGAAGTTACTGAAAGAGTTAATTAGAATGAGCCCAGTTAATCAGAATGAGAGTTAAACTAGATGAGATGCAGTTTGGTTTTTGCAAAGGAGAAGCACCACTGATGCTCTTTTTATAGTTCAGCAACTACAGGAGAAATATTTATTAAAAAGTAAACCACTGTACTTAGCATTCATTGACCGGGAGAAAACCTTTGACAGTGTGCCTCGATCCCTTGTTTGGTGGTTACTGCAAAAGCTAGGAGTGGATGAATGGCTAGTGAGAGCTGTTGAAGCCATGTACAGAGATGTTGTTGGCAAAGTGAGAATTAACAATGAGTACAGCAATGAATTTAGGTGCAGGTAGGAGCTCATCAGGGTTTAGTAATCAGTCTCCTCTTATTTATCATAGTTCTCCAGTCCATGATGGAGGAAATTAAGACCAGTTGCCCATGGAAATTCCTTTATGCTGTTGACTGTGTCATTACAGCTGAAAGTGTAGAAGAATTAGAAATAGAATTCCAAGTATGGAAACAAAGCCTAGAACCAAAGGGTCTTTAAGTTTAACTTAGCAAAAATTAAGTTCCAATTATCAGAAAAACAGACAGAACACTAAGCCTGTAGGGTAAATGACCTTGTTCCTTATGTATACCAGGTATACATGGAATTTTCATGCATACAGAGGAAGGTGGAGATAATGGCTTTATGTTGTGTGTTGAAAGGATAGGCACAAGTATCTTGCTGTAGAGGAGATACATGACGGAAGGAAATAAAAGGAAGGTAGAGATGGAGTGCTAGAGCAAACTCTCAAGATGCAAGAAGGTAAGCATAAGAGAGAATAGAGGCAGTTGATCAAGGGAGAAGATGAGAGAGTGGATGCTTTCATAAGAGTGTGAGTTTGGAATGAACAGGTGGAGGTAGAGGTTAATGTAGTGAGTGATAAATAAGGGTGGGTGTGCAAATGAGGGGAAATACCAGTGTGTAGAGGGATGAGAACTAGAAGAATGGCTCAGGGAGGAGGATAGAACAATGTAGTGGGATAATGGGCAAGGTGTAGGAGCAGTGAAGAGGGTGATATAGAGGTATGTAAGGAACTGTAGTAAGTGGATCATGATGGTAGATATCAGAGGGCATTCAGAATGATAGCATTTAAGAGAGGTGTTTAGAATTAAGCATAGCAAAAAGGAGGTTATTGGTAGAAATAGTGTTGGCCAAGATGATGAGGAATGGAAATAGTTTCAGAGTGGGGGTGGTGTGAATGTCAGGGAGAGGAGGGAATGTAATATGTGCCAATTATGCTCTCAGGTGAGCACGGTCATACCATTGATAACGGATTGATGAAAATGGGAGATGGAATGCTTGACATGTCAGAGAAAGGTGGGTGATATGATGTACAAACATTACCAAGTGGTTTTAGGATATCATTTTTACTGTGATGAACACAGCAAAATGCCAATCCGCTCAGTACTTTTTCATCTCACCCATAAGGCCCAGCATCTTGATATCAGCCTTCGATACTTTGTCCCATGTCTTCCTGGGTTTCTCACTTTTGTAAGTTTCATCGACTTTAAGTGATCAACACTTTTTTATGCAACTGACCTCATTCATACACATCACATAACCAAACCAATTCTCTTGTACACTACATCTGATTCCTCTTACATCTAACTTTTCTTTCAGTACATTTGCAGGGAATATAAACTATAGATAATAAATAATAATAAGTAAAATAAATTAGGTTACATTTAGATTGCAGCTAGCAAAGTTTAAGAAAAATTATAATAAATTAACTTAGTAATGGGGTTCAGATACAATATTAAAAATAATATCAAAAGAAGGAACGGATTTAATCGATAAATTAAAAAGTAAACAAATATTACGATGTAATCGTTACTACCTCACATATACATATAAATGAAAAATTAAGTAACTATTATGATGTAAAGTAGGTAGATGAAAACGAAACCATTATATCAAATAATTCATTAGATACTTGAGAAAAAAACACCCAACTCACTTAAAAAGTTTTATCTGTAATATACTAAAATAGAAATAAAGTTAAAGTTAAGAGAAAAAATTTTTTTTATTCATGGTCAAAGAGAAGTAAATCTGGCAAAATAACATATATTTTTATAGAATCTAAATAAATCAGTCATTGTTATTAATCCTATCAATTCGTTATGTTGATTTAAAAAAAAAATATTTAGGAGACAAATAAAAGATATGTAATCAAGATAAATAAGAGATTATAAATAATAAATTACAAAGTAAAACTAAATTAGGTTACACTCAAATAGCAACCATCGAAATCTAAAATATATATTAACTTAGTAATAATGATTAAATAAATGAAGGGATTAAAACGATAAAGCAAACAGTCAACCAAAATTTTGATGTCATCTATACAAAGAATTATAAGACAAACTTCAATAAAGTAGGAACTAAACTTACCATTGTACATATGTGAAAAGGTTATATGAAATTAAAGCTAAACAAATTTAATATAATATCCCGGTATGTAGTTAAAGCTAAACCAAGTTAAAATAATATCCTAGTATGTAGTTAACTAACCTCTCCAAAATAGATTAAAGAAATAAAAACGTATGTTTATTCATATATAGACATCTGAAATCTCTATATGTGATTTTGTTAGAAAAAAGTATGAAATACAATTCTAAATTACAGAGGGAACAAAAATCTTTACCCTTGTCGTAAGGGAATGGTTTTTCTATAATTGACCATTCTAAAGAATACTCCTTATTTTGGTCCTTAAGTTGCCAAATTAAACTACTAAGCGCCATGCTATTTTGTTTCTTTCTATCTCTAAATGAGGAATAATGATTCGATATTCTTTTCGAGATTTCAAGCGAAGACGAACCAATGTAAATTTTAATTCCATTTTTGGTTAAAACATTACACTTGTATACAGTATTTTTAGTTTTTGCATTTCGACTTAGGAATTTAATTCTATTAGGAATAAGTTTAGATATTACTATTTTATTGTTACTATTAATATTCGTACTATTATTTTTGTTGACTCTTAGATTACCTATAACTGTGTCACCTGGAAAATTCAGATTATTACCTATATTTATATTACTAGACTCTTCTATAAAATTAGAGCTTAATAGTTTCAAGTTATTGGCGGCGATAATTTGTGTAATTATAATTTTTCTTAAACTTTGATAGCTGCAATCTGAATGTAACCTAATTCATTTTACTTATTATTATTTATTATCTATAGTTTATATTCCCTATTCTTAAAATAAGTCTCATTACAGTTCTTAACTTAAAATGAAATATAATTCTTTGATACGATTATATACATTTGAGTAGATTATATTTTACATAAATATTATTTACTAGATTTACCTCTCTTTGACCATTAACTTATAAAAATATATATTTTTTTATTATAATATATTGCAGTTTATTTTCTTTCTTTGTTTTTATTTACTTTCAAAAGTCCAACGGTCGTTATTGAAATTTACAGCGTCCCTTACTCTTTCGCTACTTAACATCCTAGGTTAATATCCTAATTTAACAACACTATTTACTTACTTTACTATGTAACGGTTTTCTTAACCGATATTGTATGCAGTGTCAATATGTTTCATGTCATTTCAACCTGTTTATACACATGT
>NC_068982.1:84957008-84958660 GCF_001194135.2 Octopus bimaculoides | reverse complement strand
TATATATATATATATATATATATATATATTTATATTTAAAGGTAAGTTTCCAAATTAGGTTGGTATAGATATACAATCCTACCAGCTACCATGTTAGCTTTTTACCAGTTGATAATACTGGCTAACCTCTGTGAATGTAGAAAAACTCCAGTTAGTTTATTTTACTATCCACAGTAGATCTTCACATCAGTAAATTCATATGTCAATATGTATCAGTAAATCCTTATGTTTCTGCATGTTGTTGGTAGAGAAGAAATAATAAATTAATAAGGAGAATAGAGATTTGTATATCCAGTTTTAGTCTGCTGTCAATCATGTCTTTCCATTTCTTCACCTGCATATGTTTCTGCTGCAATTCCATGCACACTGTAAAATTTTGCTCTTTGGTGTGCATTTTGGTGTTAATTGATACCTCTTCAGGGTGTTATTAATAGCGTTTCAGATCCCATCTGAACTAAATACAAGTCCAACCAAAAAGTTCATACACATGGTGTTAGTGTTCTAAAAATAGTCTAAATTCTGACCTTTTCAACTCTAGCTGTCCATGAATGAGTTAGTAGTTTTTTCTTGTAGTGGTGAATGGTAGTATATTTAGTATCAGGTTACTTAATGTATGTTGATGTTATTGTTGTTACTATTATCAATAATGAGCAATTGTTCTATTATTAATTTACTAATTTTATAATTAAATTAAATTTATGAATATCATTAATTTTATTCCCTTATTGCTCTTTAATTTTAATTAAATTCATATTTAATCAGCTACTCTATCTGCTATTGTTAACTTGATTTCTATTCTAATTTTAATATTATTATTCTTTTTGTTGTCTCTAAAAGAGTTTTCATGGTTCTTCTTTTTCTATGTTTCACAAGCACCTATACAATAATATACTTGACCTTTTGAAATTACCTTACAGATAAGCAGAACAAATATAAAGATATAAATAATCAAGAAGGAAAAGAAGATATAAAAAATAGAATTAGAGATTTAAAAAATGTGATTACACAATCAATAGATTATCTCCCTTTGAATCTAATTGCAAAATTAAGGAAACAGTATACAGGTGTGAGGTAATCTCAGAAGGTCAACTATATTATTATATAGGCACTTGCCAAACGTTTATAAAAAAAAGAATTGCTAATCACAAAAACTCATTTAGAGAGTACAAAAAGAATAATAATACTAGCTTAAGCAAATTAATTTAGTCAATAAAAGATAATAATAAGGTATATGAAATTACCTAAGAAATAATTAGTAGAGCCAAACTATATAGTAGAAGAAGCAAATGGTATGAATTGTGTGTTGAAGAAATTTACAAAATTCTTACATCAAAATATAAATTAATAAACCATAGCCATGAGAGTGCTATGTTGTGTTCGTCAGTTATAACATACATTTAATAGATTTATGTAATTGAATGATACGTAATATTAAAATTATAATAGAAATCAAGTTAACAATAGCAGATAGAGTAACTGATTAAATATAAACTAACAGATTAAATAAACTTAATTAATATTAAAGAGCAATAAGGGAATAAAATTACGATATCCATAAATTTAATTTAATTATAAAATTGGTAAATTAATAATAGAACAATAGCTCATTATTAACAATAATAGTATATATATATATATATATATATATATAT
>NC_068982.1:84955128-84956878 GCF_001194135.2 Octopus bimaculoides | reverse complement strand
ATATAAGTCTGGATATATAAATCTCTATTCTCCTTATTAATTTATTATATATGTGTGTGTGTGTGTATATATATATATATATATATATATATATATATATATATATATGTATGTATGTATGTATACATACACACATAAGGTGGCCATAATGAAAATTTACACATTATCACAGATATCAGATAATGACAACGAACAAGAAAACGTTGCTACTTTATCTTGCTGAATTTGAATGTAGTGCAGTTACATGCAACTAAAAATGTTTCAGTTGAACCAGTTCATCTGTGTCAATACTCTCAGCTTGTCCATAATTGCTAAAGTTTCTTGACTATGCTTTTAGGTTGACTGCTTTTATTCACTTAGTAAATTTCTATTAATCAGATGCTCATTGAGTAATCATGGAATTTTCATTACTTAGCCACTGATGAACATTTGTGAATGTCTAGCTGCTGGCCACAGCTAAAGATACAAACATACATACTTGTAATTTTGTGAACTAGCACACTCTTTTAATGAGAACTGAAGATGGAATGAACATCAACTGAACACAAACTAACTTGACCCAAATATGAATACGACTTCACTACTGAACTGATCATTTGAGGCAGCAAGCTCAAAGAGTAGTACCTTTGTCATTAGAGTTGTTAGGTTTTAGCTTTGTAGTTACTGCAATGTAGAACTACTTTCTTTTAATTAATATATCTGGTTATTACATCTTTCTTGAGCAAAACTCCATAAAACATTACTTATAATAATTGTGTAAATAAATATTATAAATTACTCACTGTTTTAAAGTGTCTTTCTTACATTAGAATTAGCAAAATAATAAACCACCATTCAGTACATCTCTATGTTTAAAAAAATAAGATATGAAAATATACCTTCAGCTTGTAGATAAATATAAAACATCTTCTTAACCAAAAGTGATATTAATGTGCTAATGTAATAACTCTGTAAAATGACCAGATTAAAAACTACTAGATAAATACCTTCAGAATTGATACAGGTACTACTGATTTATGCAGGTTATTTCCGAAAAGTTTCTTTGATGAAATTTGTTAATTGCAGGCAATACAAGTGAATTTAGAGGTCTATGTAATGTATACATTGTCACTCATTACTAACAAATATTTTTATTTCCTTTATTTTCTCTTTTGAAGTCATGTATCATTGAGCTCATACATCCACTCCTGAAGTAAAAGTGTATTTTTTTTATTCTTCATAAAATCAGAAACAAAAATTTATATCTCTCATATGCACAGGCATGGCTGTGCGGTAAGAAGCTTACTTCCCAACCACATAGTTCCGAGTTCAGTGTCCCACTGCATGGCACCTTGGGCAAGTGCTTTCTGCTATAGCCTCAGGCCAACCAAAACCTTGTGAGTGGATTTAGTAGTCAGAAACTGAAAGAAGCCTGTGGTGTGTGTATATATTTAAAACTCGCTTATTTACGTACTTCATGTTGTTTACAGTTGGTGATGTCCTGTACCCATATATATATATATATATATTTTGGAAGTTATGGGAGCAACTGTCTTCAAAGACTCATATTGTCATTGAATGCTCTAAATGAGGAGTAGATAGACAGCTGACAACTGACGAAAGATTGTTCTTTGTGTTAAATTTTTTTCTCTCGTTTGCGTATTTAAAACTCGCTTATTTACGTACTTCATGTTGTTTACAGTTGGTGATGTCCTGTACCCATATATATATATATATATATTTTGGAAGTTATGGGAGCAACTGTCTTCAA
>NC_068982.1:84951427-84955015 GCF_001194135.2 Octopus bimaculoides | reverse complement strand
TATATATATATATATATATATATGGGTACAGGACGTCACCAACTGTAAACAACATGAAGTACGTAAATAAGCGAGTTTTAAATACGCAAACGAGAGAAAAAAATTTAACACAAAGAACAATCTTTCGTCAGTTGTCAGCTGTCTATCTACTCCTCATTTAGAGCATTCAATGACAATATGAGTCTTTGAAGACAGTTGCTCCCATAACTTCCAAAATAAATTTGGGATTTTATGGAGGGTCAAAGCTGGGAACAAAAACCAGACAGTGGAGACATACAAGGAAACCGAACAGAAACAATTATGGAGGGTCATTAGACCAGAACGAGGGGAGAAATAGTGAACACTGGAAGAAATATTTTCTTTGAAAAGAGAAAAGATAGAGAGAGAGAGAAAATGAGAATGAGGGAGAATAAGAGGGACAGATAGAAAATAGTGAAGAGGAGAAAAAAGGAATTAGAGAAGGATGGGGAGAAAACAGTAGAGAGTAGTGTTGCATCAAAAAGGTTAAGATAAACTTACTTGGAAATGGATGTGTGGCATTCAATTAAATAATAATAATATATATATGCATATATGGGTACGGGACGTCACGAACTGTAAACAAGAAGAGGTATAAAAATAAGCAAGTTAAATATGCAAACAATGAGAGAAAAAAATTGAAAACAGGACAAGTAACACAAAGAATGACCCTTCATCAGTTGTTGGATGTCTATTTACTCCTTATTTTGGAAGTTATGGGACCAACTGTCTTCAAAGACTCATTGTTGTTGAATGCTCAAAATGAGGTGTAGATAGACAGCTGACAACTGATGAAGGGTCACTCTTTGTATTACTTGTCCTGTCAGTAAGGTGAGAGTTGGCAACGAGTACAGTGAAGAATTCTGGGTAGTTAGGGGTCCACCAAGGATCAGTCCTCAGCCCCCTCTTATTCATCATTGTCCTACAGGCAATAACAAAGGAATTCAAGACAGGATGCCCCTGGGAGCTTCTCTGTGCTGATGACCTTGCTCTAATAGCTGAGTCACTATCAGAACTAGAGAAGTTTCAGGTGTGGAAGCAAGGTCTAATAGGAAGGCAAACAAACCACAAATCGCTTCAGGTAGATGGCCCTGTCGATCTGTAGAAAAGGTCTAAATAGAAACTCCATAAAATGTACACAGTGTAAGCTATGGATACATAAGAAGTGCAGCAATATCAAAGGAACTCTAACTGGAAAGATGGTTTTTGTCTATGGCAAATGCTCAGGAGCAATAAACACTGAACATGTGCAGAAAATAGCTTCTGTCACATTCCAGGGGAAAAAACTACAAGTAGTTGACAGCTTCCAATACCTTGGTGACCAAGTCAGTTGTTGGGGTAGATGCTCTGAAAGTGTAGCTGCTATTATAAGAATAGCCTGGGCAAAGTTCAGAGAGCTCCTACCTCTGCTGGTGACAAAGGGCCTCTCGCTCAGAGTAAAAGGTAGACTATATGACGCGTGTGTATGAACAGCCATGCTACATAGCAGTGAAACATGGGCTGTGACTGCTGAGGACATGCATAAGCTTGCAAATAATGAAGCCAGTATGCTCCGCTGAATGTGTAATGTCAGTGTGTATACATGACGGAGTGTAAGCGCCCTAAGAGAAAAGTTGGACATGAGCATCAGATATAGTGTGCAAGAGAGACAACTGCGCTGGCATGGTCATGTGTTGTGAATGGATGAGGACAGCTGTGTGAAAAAGTGTCACAACCGATCAGTAGAAGGAATCTGTGGAAGAGGTAGACCCAGGAAGACCTGGGATGAGGTGGTGAAGCATGACCTTTGAACATTGGGCCTCACTGAGGTTATGACAAGTAACTGAGACCTTTGGAGATATGCTGTGTTTGAGAAGACCCAGCAAGCCAAGTGAGACCATAACCATGGCCTATGCCAGTGTAGCATAACTAGCCCATTTAAGAGCACACTTCAATCTTTGGGCAATAAACTACACTTGCGAAGACCTGTTGAGGCAAGTGAAATCGTTGTTGTGGCTAATGACAGTACCGCCTGATTGGCACCTTGCCAGTGGTATGTTAAAACACCATTCGAGCGTAATCGTTGCCAGTGCCACCTGAATGGCTCCTTGTGCTGGTGGCATGTAAAAAGCACCATTCAAGCGTGATCATTGCCAGTGTGCCTGACTGTCTCCTGTGCTGGTGGCGCATAAAAAGCACCATTTGAGTGTGGTCGATACCAGTACCGCCTGACTGGCCCTCATGCTGGTGGCACATAAAAAGCACCTACTACACTCTCAGAGTGATTGGCATTAGGAAGGGCATCCAGGTATCGAAACTCTGCCAGATCAAATTGGAGCAAATGTTCAACGATGACGACGACAACAATGATGATGATGATGTTCTAAAGACTAGACGTCTTCTATCTCTTCTATCTTTTCTCTTTTCAAAGAAAATATTTCTTCCAGCGTTCACTATTTTTCCCCTCGTTCTGGTCTAATGACCCTCCATGTTTGTTTTTGTTCAGTTTCCTTGTATGTTGTCTCCACTGTCTGGTTTTTGTTCCCAACTTTAACCATCCATAAAATACAAAATTTATTTTGGAAGTTATGGGAGCAACTATTTTCGAAAACTCATATTCTTGTTGAATGTTTAAAATGAGGAGTAGATAGACAGCTGACAACTGATGAAGGATCATTCTTTGCATTACTTATCCAGTTTCCAATATTTTTCTCTTGTTGTTTGCATATTTAACTTGCTTGTTTTCATACTTCTTGTTGTTTACAGTTGGTGACATCCTGTACCCATATATGCATATATATATATATATATATATATATATATATATATATATATATATATATGTGTGTGTGTGTGTGTGTGTGTGTATATAAAATATATAGTTTTAGGGAAAATAACCAAGTTTCAAGAACTCATCGATGAAAATCCACTATCACATATAGAAAAATTAACAATTAAAAGCACAATAAATGAGTATAATATAAAGCAAAGTAAATATCATAAGATAAATATAATAAAATGATTACACGTGTTTCATAACTAATTTTCAAATAGAAAGGAAATTTAAATCGATTAAAATCATTATTACTGACCCATGAGAGCTAATAAGAGAGCCTCTACGTAATTGCTTGACATGCTTGAAATGATAACTAAATGTCTTATCGTATTTAGTCGCAAATCTCTACATTTTGAAATCCAGATCGTACCAAGGTGAACTGTAACTTCGAACCTTTACAGAATGGAGTTGCTTGGTAAAAAAAAAATGACATAAGAGTGATCACTGAGTATTGTGCTGAGCTGATGAACTTCATTCATCAATCAAAATCTGAGGCCATGTACTTGTATAAATAGATCGATGTTCCAGAAAAGACAAAGTACAGGGACTGAAAGAGTATTTGAGATATTCTGACACATGACACCTGACACACGTGTGGAGTTCTGTTATAACACAGTTTAGCCAATGTGTGTGTTTGAGTGTGTGTGTGTGTGTGTGTGTGTGTGTGCGTTAAGAAATCCCATTAAAAATCTTGCTGCTATAATTTTCTAATTTATAATTAACGTTTATTGTTTGTATTTAAATTTCAATTTTTT
>NC_068982.1:84943742-84945911 GCF_001194135.2 Octopus bimaculoides | reverse complement strand
GTCTCATTCCGGGGAGAAAAACTAGACGTAGTTGATAGCTTCCGCTATCTGGGTGACCAAGTTAATAGTGGGGGTGGGTGCGCTGAAAGTGTAGCTGCTAGAATAAGAATAGCCTGGGCAAAGTTCAGAGAGCTCTTACCCCTGCTGGCGACAAAGGGCCTCTCACTCAGAGTAAAAGGCAGACTATGACGCATGTGTACGAACAGCCATGCTACATGGCAGTGAAACATGGGCCGTGACTGCTGAGGACATGCGTAAGCTCGCAAGAAATGAAGCCAGTATGCTCCGATGGATGAGTAATGTCAGTGTGCATACCCGACAGAGCGTAAGTATCTTCAGACAAAAGTTGACCATAAGAAGCATCAGTTATGGTGTGCAAGAGAGACGCTTGCGTGGTATGGACATGTGGTGAGAATGGATGACGATAGCTGCGTGAAAAAGTGCCACAGCCTAGCGGTTGAGGGAACCCGTGGAAGAGGCAGGCCTAGGAAGACCTGGGATGAGGTGGTGAAGCACGACCTCCGAACATTAGGCCTCACCGAGGCAATGACTTGTGACCATGACCTATGGAAATATGCTGTGCTTGAGAAGACCCGGCAGGCCAAGTGAGACCAAAATCCAAGATCTCTGCCAGGGATGTAGCCAGCCCACTTATGTGTAACATTCCTTAATTGGACACTAAACTCCGCTTGCGAAGACATGGTGAGGCAAGTGAAATCGAACTATATTTGTAGGAACACTAAACTCGGCTTGTGAAGACCTGTTGAGGCAAGCGAAAGCAAAATCATGATGGCACTTGTACCAGTGGAGCATTAAGCGTACCGTCCGAGCGTGATCATTGCCAGAGTAGCTGTCTGGCTTCCGTGCTGGTGCCACGTAAATAGCACCAGCGTGGTCGTTATCAACGTGGCCTTCCTGGCACTTGTGCCAGTGGCACATGAAAAGTCATTCGAGCGAGATCGTTGCCAGTGCCGATGGACTGGCTCCTGTGCAGGTGACACATAAAATACACCATTTCGAGCATGGCTGTGGATTGTTACCAACGTTGCCTTCCTGGCATGTGAAAAGACATTCGAGCAAGATCGTTGCCAATGCCAATGGACTGGCTCCTGTGCAGGTGACACGTAATACGCCATTTCGAGCATGTCTTTTGCCAGTAAGACATCTGAGCGAGATCGTTGCCAGTACCCCTGGACTGGCCCTTGTGCAGGTGACACGTAAAATACACCATTTCGAGCGTGGCCGTTGCCAGTACCCGCCTGACTGGCCCTCGTGCCGGTGGCACGTAAAAGCACCCACTACACTCTCGGAGTAGTTGGCGTTAGGAAGGGCATCCACCTCCAGAAACTCTGCCAAATCAGATTGGAGCCTGGTGTTGCCTCCTGGTCCACCAGTCCTCAGTCAAATCGTCCAACCCATGCTAACATGGAAAGCGGACGTTAAACGATGATGATGATGATGATGATATATATTAGAAAAAATAAGTTATTCAGAGATCTGGATAGTTGTACATATACAAATATTTATTAACATATCATATGTTTTTACAAATCACATATTTTCATCTACTCTAATAGATTCTTCAGATTTAAATTGTGTGAAGGGATTTGTCTCTTTTTATAGTATTAGTGAATGGGTTGGGGTGGAGAGAGAGGGGGAAGAAGAGTAATGTGGAGTGTAAAGGGAGAGGAATGGAGAGATAGTGGAGGGAGAAAGTGAGATAGAGTGTGTGTTTGTGTGTGTATGCGTGCATGTGTGTATGTGTGTGTGTGCCTGTGTATCTGAATGGAAGTGTTTTGAACAGGAGATAAAGAAAAAGAATATTTTTAAGTAGGTGGCTGGAACAAATCCCTTCACACAATTTAAATCTGAAGAATCTATTGGAGTAGATGAAAATATGTGATTTGTAAAAACATATGACATGTTAATAAATATTTGTAAATGTACAACCATCCAGATTTCTGAATACCTTATTTTTCCTAATGTATAATATCTGTACATCACCTCCAAACCTTCTAATGTACATATATATATAAAATTTAAAATTTAGGGTTCAGCAAGTATTGCTTCACCACACACCGAAAATTAGAAATAGCAGCCAAAAACTACTATTTCTGCTATTGTAGTTTTTGGCTGCTATTTCTAATTTTCGGTGTGTGGTGAAGCAAT
>NC_068982.1:84939172-84942978 GCF_001194135.2 Octopus bimaculoides | reverse complement strand
GTTTTCGTGCGGGTGACACGTAAAAGCACCCACTACACTCTCTGAGTGGTTGGCGTTAGGAAGGGCATCCAGCTGTAGAAACTCTGCCAAATCAGACTGGAGCCTGGTGTTGCCATCCGGTTTCACCAGTCCTCAGTCAAATCGTCCAACCCATGCTAGCATGGAAAGCGGACGTTAAACGATGATGATGATGATGATGACAAAATTACTATTGACTCTGTTTTTGCACTTGTTTAAAATAATCTTTGATTGAGATTTTATCTGTTTTACAGCAACCCTGGTATGACCAACACCCATATCAAATAATGTTTTTAGTTGGTTTAGGAAATGTACCACCAATTCCAGAAAACTTAAGTCGAGAAGGGAAAGAGTTCCTGAAACACTGCTTTGAGATAGAACCTAGTCGACGCCCTTGTGCCATCGACCTACTAAACCACCCTTTTCCAAAGGCAAGTATTTATTTTTATTTTTATCTTTAAATCAAAGAATACAGTAAATTCACAGCTTAGTTTCAGAATTTATTTATTATGCCATTGGGAAAGACATACATAACTTTTTTCCCTTCCCTCAAAGTTAATTAGGTTAGATAGGTTTAGATCTTATATACAAAATATTGCTGTAATTTTCAGGCATCAATTGTGAAGTGATTCTTTATTAATTAACTCTATCAGCATATTTGGAATATTTATTACATTTCTTATTATCAAATATTTGTCAAAATTATTTTGAAAATTAAGTAGTTTGTCTTTGACTCAACATACTCTTGAAATAAAAAATATGGTGAGACCCATTGATCATTGATCATTACTAATCACAAAAATGTTGCTGCTTTTACATTTTTGTTGCATCTCTTCTCGAGTGATTTAAATTTGAACAATTTGAGGACCGAGGCTGTCCAAGTATTTCAGTTTTCTTCAAATTGTCATTAGAGATTCAGAAGCCTTCTTCCTTTGCCCCCATAAATGATTAGATTAAAAAATATATAACTAGTATCAACAAGCTCTGGTGTTCAATTTTACCAAAATTTGCTATTAAAAATACTTATCCTAAAATCTCACCTAAATATTAAAATTTTTTAAAGCTATTTTGCTACTTCAGGAGAAATGAAGTAATTATCGTATATGTTGTTTTTTTGTCGTTCGGTATCAGAGAAGAATTTAATGTTAAAATACATTTCATTAAATAGTTTGGTTTTTGAGACCCTAGATGCTTAGGATACACTTTTGAAGTTCAATCATCTCTTATCTAACGTAGAATATCATTTAGAAAATAATAACTACTGTTTTATATATATTTTATCTCATGATATTCCTTGTCACAATGTAAACAGCAGTCACATTTCCATTTCATTTATGTCTTTGAATAATTATGCATTGGTATGCTTATATGTAACCAAAATTTCTCCTTTTATCACCCACCTTTAGTTAGTTAGTTATGGAAATTTTAATTATTCATAATTTCAAGAACAAAATAAAAACCTAAGGAATATGCTGAAATCCAGGATTGAACCAGGGACTTTAAGAAATTCAGTCTTAGACTCTCTCATTGAGCTATGTCATCTATTTCTAAATGGATTCATAACTTGAAGAAATATATATTTACTGTCATCACTATGAGAATATTTTGCCCATGCAAACCAAATGAGTAGCTTTAAATACTGGGTAGAAAATATAAGCCTGTTGTGTTTTTATACAATTTTACATCTTTCTTTGTCAGAAATAGTAGAATATATATAATACAACAGATGTATTTTAATTTTTGCAAGCATTCTTCTTTGTACCAAACACATTTACTATCAAGCTTAGTAAACACACTCAACAATTCAGTTATTGTTCAATCTTCTGTATACTGCAGCCAATACTCTTACAAATTGATATATGAAACTGACATCCTTCCCTTCATGTTTATCTTAGTTTAATTGCAGTAAAAATGTTAGAATTTAATAAGAGAGTATTGTAGTTCGCTTGAAACATTGTGCATTGTTTGTAAAGAATAAAATGTTTTGAATGGTATAACAATACACTATAATACAAAAAAAGTGGACTATATACTTGTTGTAATTTAGTTATCTATAGTCCGATGATATTTCGGAATACAATTCCTTCTACAGATCTTCTTAGAGTCTCTTCTCTAAACTGTTTACTAATGGCTTTTTCTTTTTCTGGAAGTATCTCAGTAGTGGTCTCATGAAGCTCCTTCCGGAATTCCTCATGAGAAGTGCGTGAGGTCGGCTATGTTTGAATCTCGTGTGTGTTGGTATAACTGTAGCACTGCTTCTAAGTTGTGTTATACGTGCAGCTTCTCTTTTTTTCCTTTTCTTTTTTTTTTTTTGTTATAAACAATACATGAGCATGTTATTAAGAATGAACCTACACACGTCCAGATGTAGCTAATTAATATATTGATTACCAATCTCCAGCCTGTTGTTAATTTGGGGTCCTAGTCTGTGTATGAGTAAAGCTTCCTTAATTCTTAAATTACCCAAATTTCTTTCATTGGCCTCAATATTGACTGTTATGCTTTTGTCAGTGTTCTGGCATCTGTCTAGATGTTTTCTGAAGGAGGAGGCTCTCGTGTTCAGATTTACAATGGCAAAATCAGAATGAACAGTGTGGCTACATATTTTAAGTTTTAAGGAAAACTACAGTTGCTTCTCATTCAAAAGGTGTGAAGATATATCAACCTAGTTCAAATATTCTCGCTTCTCAATTGTTAACTGAACATGTAACTCAATAACTAAATGCTATCAACACAAACATTATTCATGATGTATATACATGGACAGTCTCACTCATACTATATCTGCGTGTATGTGTTTGTGTGCTTGCACAGGCAGACATAGTTAAGGAGTTTGCTCCTCAAGCTTGTAGTTTCAGGTATAGTATCACTGCATGGCACCTTGGCCAGGTGCCTTTTACTATACCCTTGGGACAAACCAAAAACTTGTGAGTGGATTTGGGAAATAAAAACTGAAAGAAGCCCTTCATGTATGTTTATATATGCATAGATGTGTGTGTATATATATATATATATATATATATATATATATATATAATCCAAGAAAGTTAGGGGTTGTGAATCCAACCCACTAAGGGATAATATTTATCCAATATACTGCCAGAAGGATACCCAATTACTATTACACTAATGTTTTTACCGAGTGCAATAAATGGGTGCAGGTAAAGGGAAATTTTACCTGAATTTATATAGCAATAAGAAAATGGAGGGGAATATGTGGTACTCATCAACTTGCAGACATTGTATTATGTCGATTTGCCTGTTTATTTTTCATCTAAGAGGACAGGACAATAAAAACAATATACATATATATGGTCTGGCTAAGTCAAAATGTTTTTTGTATTCTTCCTTTCTACTTGGAGAGTTTAAATGTAGTTATAAAAATGTATCCTTCTGTTTAAATGTAATTGCATTAAATTTCTATATCTTTGTGCAGCTGAGGATTGCTCTGCATTTTATATTTGATGTAATGATCACATTGCTTAATTAAATTACACACACACACACACACACACACACACACACACATATATATATATATGCATATATATATATATTAGAATATTAGAAAAAATAATAAGGTACTCAGGTATCCGGATGGTTGTACATTTACAGATGTTTATTAATATGTCACATGTTTTTATAAATTAGTGCTTGCATCTATTCTTGTAGAGTCTCCAGATTTAATTTTTCTTCAGAGGATTTGTCTCTTTTTATAGTATTATTGAATGTGTAGGGTGGAGAGAGACATATAGGATAGTAAAAGAGGGTGATGAATGGGGGGGGGG
>NC_068982.1:84937755-84939119 GCF_001194135.2 Octopus bimaculoides | reverse complement strand
GGGGTGAGAGAGAGTGTGTGTGTGCCTGTGCATCTGAAAGGAGTGTCAATGGGAAAGAGAAGGAAAGGTGAAAGAAGAAAATTGTGTTTACAGCTGGTCAGTTCTTTCAATGACAAGTTGATTCTTGGCCTTTAAAAATGGCAACACCAGGTGGCTATTTAAGGTGAAGCATTGTTTGGAAGAAAGTTTTTTTTCAAAAAGTTGCCATCATTGTCCAGTGAGAGAGAGTGTGGGTCTGTTTTTGTGTGTGTGTGTGTGCCTGTGTATCTGAAAGGAGAAGGAAAGAAAGAAGAAAGAAAGGAAGAAGAAGGAATTGTGTTTACATCTATACAGCAGGTTAGTTCAAAAAAGGAAGGAGACAAATATGAAAACCAAGTTAACCAGGTTCAATTCTAGTTGGCACAAAAATGTCCCTCTATCTGGGTTTCTTGCCATTTTTAGGCTCTGTTGTTCCAAAGTTGAATAACGATTAAGAATAATGAAATATTGTGATGAATCAATGAGTGAGGTATCTAAATATTGGTAAGTTCATGGATCAAAATAAATATAAAATACCATATCTGTAGTCATTTACCAATATAAATTGGCAAATGGTGCCATTGTTTTAGATACTGAAATAACAAGTTCTAAAATAGTTTTGGGTTCGCTTTTAGGATCAAATCTGTTATGGAATAGAAATACAAATAAATATAATTACAAAGATAGAGAAAGTATATGTAAAGGTATGAAAATACAAAGATAGTGAAGTATGTGAAAGGATGAAAATTGTTAGTGAAATATAAAAAAAAAATTACAGTTTGCTTTACAAATTTGGTTCTTCAGTAAAAATCATTACAGAAATAGTGATATTTCACCAGTCACTATGTACATCTCTCTCTCTATATATATATATATATCTTCTCCCTCCCCTTCGATTAACTCCTGCCCAGCGCAAGTTTTTGGGGGGGCTATATAACTAACACATGCGGCTGATTCCTTCACTTGCTCCTAAAATTTTTGCCAAATTAATACGACCATAACAGAATGACCAGATAAGTCTTCCTTTGTCTTTTAGCCAGGCTTCTCACTTACTACTTATTTTTGCCTTTGATCTGCTTATTTCCATGTTTTCAGTTGTATTTCCTCGCACAGTCACTTTAAAGCTAAAACTTGTCTTAGAAGTAGCTGGCCACCATTCTATATATTTACTGTGTACAAACGATAGAAATCCCTAAAACTCCTTGTGCTTTGAATAACCCTCTCTCTCTCTTTTACTCTTTCTCATTCAATTTCACTCCCTCTCTGTTTTAATCTGTATGTGTCTCTCTCCCGATATTTATTTCACTATGTACATCTCTCTCTCTCTCTCTCTATATATATATATA
>NC_068982.1:84936898-84937370 GCF_001194135.2 Octopus bimaculoides | reverse complement strand
GGTATGGAAGCTCAAAGATCCTGCAAATGGACAGAGATTTAGAGACCTATTACTTGAAGCCTTTGACGAAATAGAGGGGGATGTAGCTTCACACAATGTAGAGGACAACTGGACGTTTCTACGGGTCAACCTGCTGAGGGCCACCGACGAGATCTGTGGTTGGTGCAAGGTCCCTTCTCGACCCAAAATAACGTGGTGGTGGAACAAGGAGGTAGACAGGGCTATTAGACAAAAGAAACAGGCTTGGAAGGACTGGAAGAACGGTGGTAGCAGGGAATTGTACGAATCTGCCAGAAGGGAAGCTAGGCGACAGGTTTATTTAGATGTATTTCGTGTCGCAAGACAGTGTAGGAGAGAGAATAGTGATGTAGTAGGAGAGAAATGTGTTCGCATGGATGATGGTACGCTTGCTCTAAATGAGGCTGCAAAGAAAGAGGTCTGGAGAAGCCACTACGATAGATTGCTTAATAAA
>NC_068982.1:84934928-84935237 GCF_001194135.2 Octopus bimaculoides | reverse complement strand
CATGCTTCATGGCAGTGAAACATGGGCCGTGACTGCTGAGGACATGCGTAGGCTCACAAGGAATGAAGTCAGTATGCTCCGATGGATGTGTAATGTCAGTACCTTGAGAGAAAAGTTGAACTTACGAAGCATCAGTTGTAGTGTGTAAGAGATACGACTGCACTGGTATGGTCATGTAGCGAGAATGGATGAGGATAGCTGTGTGAAAAAGTGCCACACCTTAACAGTTGAGGGAACCTGTGGAAGAGGTAGGCCCAGGAAGACCTGGGATGAGGTGGTAAGGCACGATCTTCAAACATTGGGCCTCAC
>NC_068982.1:84934570-84934918 GCF_001194135.2 Octopus bimaculoides | reverse complement strand
AAGACCTGGGATGAGGTGGTAAGGCACGATCTTCAAACATTGGGCCTCACCGAGGCGATGACTTCTGACCGAGACCTTTGGAAATATGCTGTGCGCGAGAAGACCCGGCAAGCCAAGTGAGACCTAAATCTAAGGCCCAGCCAGTCCACTTATGCATCCCTTCCTTCCTTCCTTCCTTCATTGGACACTAAATTCCACTTGTGCGGGTGACACATGAAATATTTCGAGCGGGATCGTTTGCCAGTGCCCCCGGACTGGCTCATGTGCGGGCGACACATGAAATCTTTCGAGCGGGATCGTTGCCGGTGCCCCCGGGCCGGCTCTTGTGCGGGTGACACATGAGGTTTT
>NC_068982.1:84932424-84933490 GCF_001194135.2 Octopus bimaculoides | reverse complement strand
GCACATAAAAGACACCATTTCGAGTGTGGCCGTTGCCAGTACTGCCTGACTGGCCTTCGTGCGGATGACACGTAAAAGCACCCACTACACTCTCTGAGTGGTTGGCGTTAGGAAGGGCATCCAGCTGTAGAAACTCTGCCAAATTAGATTGGAGCCTGGTGTTGCCATCCGGTTTCACCAGTCCTCAGTCAAATCGTCCAACCCATGCTAGCATGGAAGGCAGACGTTAAACGATGATGATGATGATGATGATGATATATATATATATATATATTGAACAGCCATGTTGTATACGAACAGCTATGCTACATGGCAGTGAAATGTATACGAACAGCCATGCTACATGGCAGTGAAATGTGTACGAACAGCCATGCTACATGCCAGTGAAACATGGGCCGTGACTGCTGAGGACATGCTTAAGCTTGCAAGAAATGAAGCCAGTAGGCTTCGATGGATGTGTAATGTCAGAAAAGTTAGACCTATGAAGTATCAGTTGTGGTGTGAAAGAGAGACAATTGCGCTGGTATGGACATGTGGCAAGAATAGATGAGGATAACTGTATGAAAAAGTGCCACACCATAGCAGTTGGGGTTAACCTGTGGAAGAGGTAGACCCAGGAAGACTTGGGATGAGGTGGTGAAGCATGACCTTCGAACTTTAGGCCTCACCGAGGCAATGACCAGTGACCGAGAGAGAGAGAGAGAGCAAGAGAGAGATAGAGAGAGAGAGCAAGAGAGAGATAGAGAGCAAGAGAGAGAGAGAGAGAGCAATCGTTACCAGTGTTGCCTTCTAGCACTTGTGCTGGTAGCATGTTAGAAAATCATTCGAGCGAGGTCGTCGCCAGTGCCACTGGACTGGCTCCTGTGCAGGTGGCACGTAAGAAACACCTTTTTGAGTGTGGCCGTTGCCAGTACTGTGTGACTGGCCATCATGCTGGTGGCACGTAAAAGCACCCACTACATTCTCAGAGTGGTTGGCGTTAGGAAGGGCATCCAGCTGTAGAAGCTCTGCCAGATTAGATTGGAGCCTGGTGCAGCCTTCTGGCTTGCCAGTCCTCAGTCAAATC
>NC_068982.1:84929126-84932414 GCF_001194135.2 Octopus bimaculoides | reverse complement strand
AGAGTGGTTGGCGTTAGGAAGGGCATCCAGCTGTAGAAGCTCTGCCAGATTAGATTGGAGCCTGGTGCAGCCTTCTGGCTTGCCAGTCCTCAGTCAAATCGTTCAACCCATGCTAGCATGGAAAGCGTACGTTAAATGATGATGATGATATATACACACACACACACATATACATACATACATATATATATATATATATATATATATATATATATATGACCTTGCCCTAATTGCTGAGTCACTATATGAACTAGAGGAGAAGTTTCAGGTGTGGAAGCAAGTACTAGAATCGAAGGGCCTTTGAGTCAACCTAGCTAAAGCCAAAGTCCTAATAAGTAGGAAAGTAGACAAAACACAAACCCCTTCAGGTAGATGGCCCTGCTCGATCTGTAGAAAAGGTGTAGGTAGAAACTCCATAAGATGTACTTGGTGTAAGCTATGGACACATAAGAGGTGCAGCAATATCAAAGGATGGCTAACTAGCAAGATAGTTTTTGTATGTGGCAGATGCTCAGGAGCAATAAACACTGAGAATGTTCTGAAAACAACCTTTACCACACTCCAGAGTGAAAAACTAGCAAACAGATTTAGCAAACAGCTAAGTTTAGATAGGACTAGAATAGAGGGCAATTTAGTTAAGAAATGAGACGAGGCAATGGGATCTGGCTCTGCATCTAGAGTGTTGGCAGTGGGATTGGTATTGCACCGTCACCTCAATGCTAAGCATGAAGGTTGCAGATTCAGAGCTAAGCTACGTGCAGGGAAACGAGAAGGTATTAATGTTGCTGGATTGGCGCGTCGTTAGGAGAGTCAGAGAGGTAAAAAAAATCCTCTATTAAGTCTTTAACAGACGAACAGGGACGCAAGTTCTATGGACAGAAGGAGATAAAGAAAGTCTTTCACCAGCATTTCGCTTGGTTGTTCGGGGAGAGTGATCCGCTTGAGCGGGGGGAGACCTTAAAGGACTTCCTAACCGGTGGACCGCGACTCTCGGCACATGAGGCTGGATGCTGTGAAGGACCGATCACTCCTGCGGAGGTAAGAAAAGTGTTGGTAAAGTGCGCCAGGGAAAAGTCGCCGGGGCTAGATGGTCTGCCCTATGAGTTTTATCGTTGTATGCCGGACTTGTTTGGAGATATACTGGCTAGCGTCTATGCAAACTAGCAACAGAATGAGAGGATTCCCAGTTGTGTGAGTCGGGGAGTTGTGACACTGGTTCAAAAAGATCCAAGCAAGGGAGATAGTATCAGTAATTATTGGCCCATAACTCTACTTAATGTAGAGTTAAAGATTCTGGTCAAGGTGTTAGCAAAAAGGTTAAAGGTTGTCGTGGAGAAACTTGTTGGGAAGGCACAGACATGTGCGATCCCAGGCAGGTCGATCCAAGATAATCTTCACCTTCTCTGCTACACCTTAGACAGGTTAGGAAATTAGCTGGCAAAGGAGAGCCATTGCTGCGGAAGTTGGAGAGATTAGGCGGCAACCCAAATGAAATTGGATGCGGTAAGTTTGTTTCTGCTTATGCGGATGACGTCACCCTCATCGTGTCCAGCAAAGCACAGCTACCTTGTGTAGAAGATGCTCTCAGAGGATACGAAGTAGTGGCAGGGCCAAAAGTTAACAAGGGCAAGTCCATCGGTTTGTGCCTCGGTACCTGGAGGAACAAGCCAATATCGTCCAGTGTCGTTGGACACTGGACGGATGGTCCTGTTAAGTTGCTTGGAGTTTGGTTTGGCCCAGACTCCCAGACGGAGAAGAATTGGAGCGAGATAGTGAACAAGGTGGAGGCCATAAGCCAGAAGTGGTCTGGGAGGCATCTGTCTTTGAAGGGCAGAGCGGAGGTGGTGCAGGTGTTTATAGCATCTGTAATCACCTATCGCCTGTCAGTTGTGCCTTGCCCTGATTTGTAGCTAAGCAAGTTGGAACGACTCCTTTTCTGCTTTTTGTGGAAGGGAGGAAAGCCACTTGTGAAACGCTCCGTCTGCTGTCAGGATCCGTTAAAGGGTGGTCTAGGAATGCCCTGGCTTATGATGCGCAGACATGCGTTGAGGCTGAGATATCTCTGGTGCCACCTGGAGGGTGATAAGGTGTGGAGTCCACTGGCAGAGGAGTTCTTACCGCGACCAGCCTCTTTGGAGAGATTTAGACCTGGTCTCATTAAAAGACGTAACATGACTTTATGGCAGAAGGAGTGCCGTCAGGCACTCTGGCTAGTCCACAAGACGAGCAAGGCTGGCAGTGGAAATATCACCTCGGTGTTCTGTAGAGGGCTGGTAGAGGCAAATAACAATGACATCCTTGGAGGGGCTCTGGAGTTCGATGAGAACCAACTTGCCGACCTGTTCAAAAAAACATTCAGGCCGGGGTACTTGGACAATTTCCCAAAATCCCTGACCTGGCAGTGCTACAGGAGTGCATTACCTGTTCGCGATAAGTTATTCAGGCACGGAATGTTGGTGTCACCAACATGTCCAATATGTGGGCTTGACGATGAAACCGTTCAGCAAGCTTTTGTACAATGTCGGGAGCTATCCAGCGTAATAAGTTACGTTGAACACATGCTGTCACATCTGAGATGAGTACAGCTGTCAGCCGGATCTATAATAAAGATAATACTGCCAACTGGACTCTCAAAGGAAGGTAAGGCTTGTTTTACTGTGCGGTTGCAGTACTGAAAGAGTGTGTATGGAGGACTAGAATGGAAGGTTTTGTGACAGGGACCTTCATCTCCAGCCTCAGTTTGCTATATTACTTCAGATACCATCTGAAGAGCAACATAGGGTTGGAGAAGAAGACCCTGCCTCTGAGTGAATACGAAAAATGATGGAAGGATGTGATGAGAAAGGTGGGTGTTAATAACCCAGCTTAATCATCGAAGAAAGGAAAAACGAGTTACTAGATTATAGGCTGCCGGGTTCAATTTTGTAAACTTGCTACTTTGTTTACTTTTATTTACTTGAAATGACTTCTAGCGTTAATTTAAGTTACTTGAAGCATTTGACGAAATAGAAGGGGATATAGCATCATACAACGTGGAAGACAATCGGAGATTTCTGTGGGACAACCTGTTGAGAGCCACCGACCAGATCTGTGGCTGGTGTAAAGTCCCCTCTCGACCCAGAGTAACGTGGTGGTGGAACAAGGAGGTAGACAGGGCTATTAGACAAAAGAAACAGGCTTGGAAGGACTGGAAGAACGGTGGTAGCAGGGAATTGTACGAATCTGCCAGAAGGGAAGCTAGGCGACAGGTTTATTTAGCCAGAGGGGAAGCAGATAAGAAAAGATTTG
>NC_068982.1:84927875-84928512 GCF_001194135.2 Octopus bimaculoides | reverse complement strand
CTACAAAGGTAAAGGTGACGCTTTAGATACAAATAATTACAGAGGCATCAAGCTGTTAGATCAGGTTATGAAAGTTACGGAGAGGGTCATAGCCCAACTAATTAGGGAGCGAATCAATTTAGATGAGATGCAGTTTGGGTTCGTGCCAGGAAAAAGCACTACTGATGGCATATTTCTAGTAAGACAGCTGCAGGAGAAATACCTAGCCAAGGATTAACCTCTGGACCTGGCTTTCGTTGACATGGAGAAAGCCTTTGACAGGGCCCCCCGATCCCTTATCTGGTGGTCAATGAGGAAACTTGGAATAGAAGAATGGTTAGTGAGAGCTGTGCGAGCCATGTACAGTAAGGTGAGGGTTGGAAATGAGTACAGTAATGAATTCCACCAAGGTTCCGTCCTCAGCCCCCTCCTATTTATCATAGTCCTCCAGGTGATCACAGAGGAATTCAAGACAGGTTGCCCCTGGGAGCTCCTCTATGCTGATGACCTTGCACTAATTGCGGAGTCACTATCAGAACTAGAGGAGAAGTTTCAGGTGTGGAAGCAAGGACTAGAATCGAAGGGCCTTAGAGTCAACCTAGCTAAAACCAAAATCCTAATAAGTAGGAAGGTAGATAAAACACAAACCCCTTCAGGT
>NC_068982.1:84922936-84927154 GCF_001194135.2 Octopus bimaculoides | reverse complement strand
TGGCCGTTGCCAGTACCGCCTGACTGGCCTTCGTAGGATTTTCGAGCGAGATCGTTGCCAGTGCCCCTGGACTGGCTCTTGTGCGAGTGGCACATAAAAGACACTATTTTGAGCGTGGCCGTTGCCAGTACTGCCTGACTGGCCTTCGTGCGGGTGACACGTAAAAGCACCCACTACACTCTCTGAGTGGTTGGCGTTAGGAAGGGCATCCAGCTGTAGAAACTCTGCCAAATTAGATTGGAGCCTGGTGTTGCCATCCAGTTTCACCAGTCCTCAGTCAAATCGTCCAACCCATGCTAGCATGGAAAGTGGACGTTAAACGATGATGATGATGTTGATGATGATGATGATGATAACAATAATAACGATACAAAAGTTCTCGTTTAAAGGCAAAAGTAAGCCAAATTTTCATTTAAAGGCAAAAGTAGGCAAATCATTTGTTTATTCATAATTAATTCTTTAAAAGAATCATTCAAACTCACATAACCTTTTTGGAATTGTCTGTCCTGTTATGTCCAATTCTGTGTACAATCTTATGATTATAACAAAGAATTATCAACCAGCTGGTTGGCTACTTCAGGCTGATGACGAGCAATCACTCAAAAACATGTCCCTGAATGCAGACTAAAGCTGGGTGGTGAAGCTTTCTCCCTTTCACAAATATAAGGACACAGGAAATGTGTCAAGGCCAACAGGAAGCGGTCTAGCTTCCTAGGGCTGAATAGCAGCAGTATGGTTCCCTTAATGGGTCTGTCACATTAAGTTGACAGTATACAACTGCTTTATCATAACACTGCTGCTTATATCTCTCTCTGAGATTTATAATTAGATCTTTTCTAATATTAAAATCGTGTACCCGTGCTATCAGAAATGACGACATGAAAATGATACGGAAAGTAAAATTAAAATTAAAAGATTACAACCTTTATTTTAGTAATTGCTTCAACACTATGTTTCTAGTGAAAATCCTACCACCAAATGATCTTCCTAAAATGTAAACAAAATATTTCACTTGTGAGTATCTGCTAATCCTATTTTATAGGGAAGCCACTGCAGGTATATATATATATATATATATGTATATATATATATATATATATATATATATATATGTGTGCATAGTAGGATGTGCCATAGTAGTATTAACAGTTTCTAACTTTTCTGTTCATTGATAATTCTGTTAATATTTATTTCAAGAAGAACCTTTCCCAAGAACCTTTATGTTGGAATAAAGAATACATATTTGATTGTTAACTTTTTTATATTTCCTTCACTACATAGATACAAGCATACCTCAGCTTGATTTGTTTTGATTTAAGTTGTTCTTGATTATACATCAGTTTTCAAAAATAATATGTAGAAAAATAAAAATCAAGTCAAGTCATTTTACTCAATTTTACGTCTGTCCACCACAAATATTAGAATCATAAAATCACTAGAAAAACATTAAAAGCACATAAAATCATATTACTGTACAATAGATAAGAATAAAATTATACTAAAATATGTACAGTAAATGTTAAGATACACACCATAAAATAGTGTAGGTTAGTGAATGAAATCAGCTGTGTTTAATTTATCGATCTTTTGAAGCTCATATTGCACCGTAGTTCTGATATCTAACGTTAGGCGTTGTCACTCGTGATTCTGCAATTGTTTTGAATTCAAATTTGGTTACATCTGTTTATCAGCTACTTTCTCATTCTCATTCATTTGTGACTTTGAGTTCATCACACTTTGTGACTTTTGGAAGAGATACCATATCTTCAAGGATGTACAGAACATAGCAGCTGCATGGAATGATGTACAGAGCACGGCTATGAATGGTGTATAAAGAAGTTATGCCCACAATTCATGAATGATTTTAAGAGGTTTGATAATATTGCCATCAACAAAACATTGGTGACTACGAGCAAAGAACTGGAAATGGATTTGGAGGAGGAGGATTCAAGTGACAAACGAGGATTTGATAGAGCTTCATGAGCAAAAAATAAAGAAGAATAGGAAGTCATATCTAAACCACGTCACTTTACCATTAAGAAAATGCAGCAAGCATTTGCATATATTGAAAAAGGTCTTTCTATGTTCAAGGATATAGATCCAAATACTCAACGCTTTTCCAAGATTATGGGGGGCTTATCATGAAGCTTTTGCTCCTTATAATGTAATCCTTGAGGAAAAGAAGAAGACAGTTCAAGGAACTCTCAACCGGTTTTTTAAGTGCATTGAACAGCTAGAGAACAGCTGTTGATATTGATGATCCACAGCCATTTACATCCGTGATGTAAACAACCAACTTGTATGTACGTATTGGTAAATTTAAGATAATTTAGTTTTTTTTACTATTGCAAAATAATAATAATTACTGAATTAGGCTTTTATTTTACCACGTCTTACTGCAAACTGCATTCATAAATAAAGTGTCAGCAATGTACAGTAAACACCGCCAAATTGTATTTGTAAATTTAGATAACTTTTTTTTTTACTGTACTGTATTAAAAAATAAAAATTATTTGTTTGTAAGCTTAAAATAGGTTTTTATTAACCATGTATTATTGAAAATGTATTCATAAATAAAGTACAGAATTGAGAATGATTATTATCGGTTTAGCCTAAAGACAAGTTAATTCGACTTAAGTTGTGTCTCCTGGAAACAATTAACAATGTAGGGTGAGGTATATGCATTCATGTCTTTATGTATGTATATATATATATATATATATATATATATATACACACACACATACATAAATGCATATATATGTATATGTGTGTGTGTATGAATATCTCTGTGTGTGTGTAAATACATGACAAAGCTATATATAAATACACTCTTAAATTGAATTTGTATCACAGCTATTATTCTCACTTCACCTCTCTTTACCACTTCCTCTCACTCATTGCTATTACTTTCTCTACACTCATTATTATAATATATTAGATTAGTGTGTGTCTTTATGTTTGTGTTTGTCCCCCTTCACCATCTGACTACCAGTGTTGGTTTATTTACAACCCTTTAAGTACTAGGTACTTTATATATATATATATATATATATAATAATTTTCCAGAGGATGTAGCAACCGTTACCAATATAGCATATTTTGAATATGAAAATTTAAAAGTTAAAAACCTTATAATGTATATATATATATATATATATATATATATATATTACACATATACATATGTCCTTATGAAAATAAACAGCAGAAAACTACCCACAGAATGGGTTTTCTGCTGCTCTAGATAATGTAAAATGTAGGTGTGTATTACTGGGTCACAGCTATTGAATATTATCCCTCTAACACCTAGATACTCTTCATATCACAATGCTGAATATAATATTTGAACTCATGATTTTTGTAGTCCAGTAATATAACCACTCTACAGAGTGCATTTTATATCAAAATAAGATGACGTGTAAACAGCAACTACAGGAGCTAAAACAGCATCTAACATGTAAACAGTATCTACAGGAGCTGAAAAAGGATGAGTCCATTGTCTTATTAAAAAAGATTGTGTCTTTGCTGTGGTGCATGCTGAAAACCTCTTGTTACTTTGTTGACATAGAACTACAATAAAAGTATATCTAAGAAAAATTAAAAATTAGTAATTATTCTGAGTCTCTTAATCAAGAAGCTGTATTGCCTCTTGTTCAAGTGTCATCAAGAGGCCTACTTAAATCTTTATGAAAAGGGGTATTGTGCTGATATGTTTATTCTGTTAGAAATTTACTTTTAAAAGAAACCTGATAATGTTCATACTATTTCAATTTATGTTTTCTTATTTTTTCTTCATTTACAGGTTTCTGATGAAGACATGAACCTCTGAGCGCATTACTACTAAAACCTTTTTGCGATACAGTAGATATGAGAAAAAGCAACAGATCTTTGATAATAATTTTTATGATTAATAGGAAAGACAACTGAAAATTGGGAGAGAATCATGTTTTTGTAATGTCCACTTAATGACATTTAAATTAAAACTTTTTCCAATTACTTCTTATATTTAAAAATTTCTTAGGAATTTTTAGATGATGTTTGGAATCTGCTCCACAATGATGTGTTAGTTAAATGCTACATCTATTTGGTATATGTCTTCATGGAAAAAATGCTTTTCAAAATATTCTTTTTCATTTCAAAACATCACTAAGATACTTCTCTGTTTTAGAGAAATGTAATATAAATTAACTTTCTTCTTTTTTTTTTTTTTTTTTT
>NC_068982.1:84913467-84921350 GCF_001194135.2 Octopus bimaculoides | reverse complement strand
ATATATATATATATATATATACTCTTTTATTCTTTTACTTGTTTCAGTCATTTGACTGTGGCCATGCTGGAGCACTACCTTTTAGTCGAAGAAATCAACCCCAGGACTTATTCTTTGTAAGCTTGGTACTTATCCTACCGGTTTCTTTTGCCAAACTGCTGCTCCCCCATCATACATGCACTCATGCATACACATGCTCATCTATTCATATATCTATATATACTTTAGATACACACACACACACACACACACACCTACATACATAAACTTACACATGCACAAACTTACACATACATATACTTACACATGCATAAATATACACACAGTCGAAGTCTAAACAAGCATACTTCTATAAACATAGCAACTACTAGAATATATAGAGATGAGCTTATACAATTAGCTCTCCCCAATGATTGCATATAAACATTTATACAATTTTTATCATATGCAATGACCACATCTGCACATAATCAATACAATGGATCCAATAAATACAAGGAATAAAATGGATAAGGTGAATCATACACTAAAGTCATGGATAATGGTCTCACAGTATTGGGTGATAATTACATAAGTACAGTACAGGCAAGTAATATGTACATATAATTTCATAAAGATATAGGATTATAACCATGTTAAAATGGTTAGCCAACACACAATGGAAAATATAGGCATCCAAGGTATTCATCTTATAGATTAGGCTTGCTTGGCACAATTAGAAGTAGCACAACAGTAGATAAGCAAATAATGAACAATGAAGGTGAGGTTTGTGGGAAGGAGGAAGTTGCCAATAATTAAAATGATCAGATAGGACATGAGCATACTCATGACATGAGTTAATCATCATTATCATCAACAACAACATTTAACAACTGTTTACCATACTTGCATGGGGTGGATGGTTTGGCAAGCCAGAAGGCTATGCCATGTTCTGTTATCTGTTTTGGCATGGTTTCTATGGCTAGATGCCCTTCCTAGTCCTAACCAGTTCACAGAGTGTACTGGGTACTTTTTTCATGGTACCAGTACCAGCAGGATCACTAAGTAACTTGCAAAATAAGACAAAGTTCCCTTGACTATAGGGAGTAGTACTGAAGGAAGTGGCCTTGTGATAGTTGATGAGAAGTTAAAAGAATAATAGAGGGATAAAAGAATAATAAGTGTCTTACTGTAGAAGAGATACAAGGACATTCTAGCTGGAGAAAGCAGAAGGAGACTTGGAGAGAAAGATAGAGATAAATAGAGTGAAAGAGATGGTGGCAGATATGTATCTGGACAAACCCTCAAGGTGCAGTGGGGAAGAATAATAGGTGGAGAGATACAAAGGATTGAACTGGTTAGGGGGATAGAAGGGAAAATTTCATTAGAATGTGAGGAGAGATGGCAAGATGGGCTATAGGTGTCTGTAGTAATTGAAGGTGAGGAATGTAGGAGAGTTTCAGGGGGAGAGGGTTATGTTAGATATGTGTGGGCATTGGGAGAGATAAGGGATGGAAGAGGTGTAAGGACGGATGGAGTATAGCAGAGAGAATAGAGCATGGCTAGAAAAAGATAACACATTTGGGAATTTTTTATTTTTATTCTTGGATGTGATCTTACATATTCTTGGGTTGCTGATTTTAAATATCAAAACCATTTTATTCTATCACATAAGGATTTTCAATAAAATGTAAATTAATGATAATAAAAGATGTGAATTTTTAGTAAATTGTTTATTTATTAAAATGGAAAAGAATATTCTGTTAGTTTTAAGAACACATGTATTCCAAATCAACATAAAATGAATCATGAATCATCAACATCAAATCAAAGGAATGTAAAATATGCTCCGAATGGTTAGCCTACATATTGATCCAATATCTTTGAATTCTGCATGTGCTGTGCATCCGGATGCACATCAATGAGCAGCAATAATTTGCCATCATACTGACATTCAATTTGCCCTGGTATCAGGCTTCCACTCTCCTCGTTCCTCACTGTAGTCACCACAATTCTTGAGAAAATATTTAAGATATGTGCAAAAAGTGCAAATTGACACTCATTCTAGCCCCAAGTTGTTGGAAACTTCAAATCAGGTCTTGAATCATTTTTCATATTTTGGGGAGCAGCTGTTTTCCAAGAAGTTTTAAACAATCTGCTTGAAAAATCAGGCATTCACCTTGACATCTGCTAGTGCTTCCTCAAAATACTTGCCTTCACTTATATGAGGAAACTTTGAATCCAGGTACTTGAAAGCAGCTCCATTCTTGTTGAGGGCTTTACAAAATTTTTCATAAGTCCTAATTTGATGTGGAGTGGTGGCAGCAGAATTTTCATGGAGTCAACTAGTTGTACAGCTATCATGTTGTGATTTCCAGGTAAGAAGCTGGTCCTTGGTGGCCAGTTTATAGTGCTGACTGTCTTCCCTACTACCACAAAGACAAAGGAATCAAGAATACTTGGTGTATCCCCCTTGAAGCAATGACTTTTAAATCACCAAAAATGAGAAAATTGTGATTATGGTACTTGATGGCAGTTATTAGTGCCTTCATATTTTCATAGGCTTCCAACATTTGTACACTATGGCCAATTGATCCAGTTGCAGCTGTGTTGCCATTGTAGAGAAGACCACCTTTAAACTTCTGTTAGAACCAAAGAAGAGCCTTCATTCATCTGCTTTGTATGACATCCCAATGTGTTCAATAAGGCCAGAAATAGTTGAACAGAAAAATAAAGAATCCAATTTCTCAAAGAACTGAGTGAATTCTGCTTCACAATGATGGTACCAAGTAAATGATGTTCCACAAGCTAGAAGCTTGTCTTCCTTCAGTCTAGAGCCAAGTAACTGTGCACTTTCATTTGGAAGGCTGTCTCTCACTAAGTCATTGAGCTCAACTTGGTTGAAGAGTTTGAGATTGTCATTTCTTGGTGGTTCATAGTCTACTTCCATCACATTAGTATTACTAGTATCAGACTCTGATGAAATCTCCAATGTCTCAGGTGGCATAGATACAGGAATATCATCTGAGTGTTGGGCAGGCCTTATTGCAACCCTTGGTCTTCTTGTTGAATGCAGCTACTTTAGTCATACAAAAGTAGCAGTCACGGTGGTTCATCTGCTCTTACCATACTATTGGTACTCCAAAGGGTATACATTTCAGTTTTCCAACTGACCACATTTTGAGCTTACTAATGAAACTCTTGCAAGCTTTGTGAGGTGCAGATGGATTGTCCTGGTCTCCCAGTTTGCAACCAAAATAAGCTAAATGGCAGCTCTTCAAGAAAAGATTAATATTACTCCAGGTATCTGAAGGGGTGAATTGTCTGGTGAGTTTATGCAGCCTCTAGACATATTCACAATCTGAAAATAAAGAAAAATATATTAGATTTAATATTTAAGTCAATATAAAATAAGCATTTTTATTGAAGATATACTTTATCATTTACAAAAAGAGAAAAGTAATGTTTCTAGACAACTTGAGAACCTGATATGATGGAGATGAATAAATAACACCATGAATCACCACTTATCATATATATTTCAAAAAAGATACCATACACGCAATAAAAAGAATCTTGCAGACCAGTGTAATCAGGAATGGAAGTGGTTTTAGGGTGGGGGAGCAATTAAGATAATAAGTATATTACAATTTTAGAAGAGTAGTAGTTACAGTGCATGTGGAATTGATCGCAAGGTTCCAAGAAAGAGTGAAAAAATAATAAATTTATGACAAAGGAATAAAAGCTTTGAGTCCTAAATTCTTCTTAGTACACCAACACCCACAATGGTTAATACGTTAGTTACTCAGAATGTCCTAGTAAGACAGGGTTCAAAGTTATTTGTAGCAGTAGAGGGCAAAAAGCCCAGATACCACATTTGTGGTCAAACAAACCACTTGAAGACTTTCTGCCCTAGACAATCAAAACTGTACTGCTGCAGACACGTCCAGCAACAATAGCAACAGCAACAGTACCAGCAGAGGCAGGTGGCCCCTGGAATAGCGAAAACAACAGCAGAATAACTACAGCAAACAAAACAAAAGCACTCAGAGAACACAAACCTCCTCCAAGGCAACACCAACATCCTCTCAACAATTAGCCAGAGATGATTTTTAAAATGAGAATATCTGAAATAAACTCTGCTGCTCTCACAAACGATAATTCTAAAAATGAACCCGACCACTCTCAAAAATTATGTAAAAAAAAAAACAGAAAAATAATCCAGAATTCTTGTCCGGTACCAGATCAATCCCAAAATCTAACCAGTTCATGCCAGTTGCAAGGCCAAACCTCCCTGAAAGTTTCATCCGAATCCATCCAGCGGTTCTTGAGATATCTTGTCCACAGACAAACAAACAAACAAACAAACATGACTGAAAACAATACCTCTGCCTTAATGAAGGCGGAGGTAATAAATAAGTCAACATTTATGCTTTCCACACACAAAACAGCAGCAAAAACAACAGCATCAGTATCCCTCAAAACTACAACAACCTTACCAACAAAGCATAACCAAAAATCCCAAGATTTGCCTCAACCCTTCCCCCGGACGCTCAGACATATCCTGCATGGAGTGGGAGGAAAAGACTAAATGGCCAGATCTAAAAGAAAAAGAAACAAAAATTCACCAACTAAAACACAAAAATGTGACAGGTATGATGACAATGAGCAGACACAACAAAACATACAGATACCCTACCCATTAGCAACCACTATAGCACCCTCAACAACAACAGTATCTCATCAGCACTGTCTCCACCACCTCAAGCACAACCCAGTTTACACACACAACCCAACACCAGCAACACACAATCATTAACTACACAGTAATAAACAAAATCAATAAAGAATTAATGGCACACATATACAACCATTCAAACATCACAAAAACTAATTTCATCACTCCAAACACCATACCACCACACATAAAATTCCTGCTAACATCACAAAACACATGCAACAAAATAAAACAAAATACCTTGAAGGAGTTGGGGCCTTCAGGAAAGATATCAACAAAAGACGATGTTCTCGGGGAGACTCTGGGTGTCGACAAATACGAGTTGGCTGGTCTGTTCCAGAGAACTTTCAAGCAAGGTTCTATGGATAATTTCCAGAAATCCTTGGCCTAGCAGTGCTACTGGGTGGGCATTAACTGCTCAAGATAAACTCTACAAGCAAGGAAGTGCAGTCAGTCAGGCTTGCAGAGATGCGTGCAGAGTGACAAAAGCTTTCTGCATGCTCTCATCCAGTGCCCAAGTATTTCTGACTTGTGGGTTTATGTCAAACACCGGCTATTGCATGTAGGACAAATCCAGCTATTGACTGAGTCCATTGTGAGGATAGTGCTGTCGCTTTCCTTTGGCTGGGAAAGGTAGACCATTTTTCCTTGCCTGGTGGCCTTAGCGAAAGAGGTTGTGTGGTGATTGAAAGAGCTGAAGACAAATACTTTCCTCTTTTGTGAAGGCCTCATTAACTTTTCCAAGTTTCACTTGAAAAGGATAGTGAGGGTGGAGAGGGAAGTTCTGCCTCCCAGCAATTTTGTTAAAAGGTGAGTGAATGTTGCAAGAATAGCCCAAGTGAATGGGCCCAGTCTAAGCATACACCTGTAGACAAAGTGGAAAGGGCACTTACACTGATGGTTAGAATTCTACTGTTGTGGAATTGTGGGGTTTTCACGAGCAGTTCTTGGAGGTCTACCTCTTTTGAAGAATTTTGTTATATTCAATTATTGTTTTTGTTTTTCATGTAACCCCACATTGTATTTCTCCTGTGTTGTATTTTTCCTAATGCTTTTTTTAAATATAAATCCTTAGTGTTTAAGAAAGAAATCATTAACATTATTATTATTTATGGTTCCCTTTCATTATAACTTTATTTCAGCTGCCTTAGTACTGGGTATCCTCAGGAGGCCAAGAGTAGCAAAAGCACTTTTGCTTTGCTATGCATGCTAAAGTTATCACCACATTTATTCCATTTTAGATGGAAAGTACTTTCAGTAGTATATGGGCTGTACCCATCAAGGTTATCTTTTGTAGTTCATGGAGATTGGAATTACCAGGGAGTTGCTTAATATATTTCTCATCTCCCTTCTTTATCATTCCCAACACCAATTACTTTTGGTATTATCGTAGTACTAAGCTTCCACATTTTTGTGATTTCAATTTGCAGATCTTTATAGTAATCCTTTCTTGAGACATTTTGATCTTGTGGGACAGACACATCTATTAACAGACAAGTCCCTCTGTTGTAGTCCTTGATCACAATATCTGGTCAATTTGAGTCAATTTTTCTGTCTGTTTGTATTGGGAAGTTCCAAAGGATGGTGACACTCTCACCATTTACTACATCCTCTGGATGGTGCCAGTACCACTTATCATGAGATTTAATTTTGTAATATTTACAAGCATTCCAGTGGATATACTGCCCTAGCCTGTCATGTCTTATAAGGCTCTCCTTTTCAGCCAGAAACAACATGATCAATTATCTCTGTGAATTTTCCACAAATTCTGCACGAGGTGTCAGATCCACCTTTAAGGATGTTTTCATGATAGTTTCTGGTAGGTAAGCTCTGATCTTGCACAGCAATAACAAAACCTTCTGTTTCCCCTTTCAGACCTGTCCTTTGTAGCCATTGGTGTGTTAATTTTGGTCAATATCTGGCTTAGGGTATTTTCCATGCAGGAGTTTACCTTTCCAGTTGTCTTCAATATTATTCGTGCAAGCCTTCTTTGCTTTTTGTTTGATGTTTTTTGCATCAATGATAGGTTTGCCACTATTTGGATCTCTTTGGTCTTTCTGATTGTTAATTTCTAAATCAGGAGAAGCAATGGTAGGTCTGTCAGTATTTGTGTGTCTTTGGCTTTTCTTATTGTTAAATTGTAGACCAAGGGACTTTTTAAATTTCTGACTAAGCTTCATGACTGAAACTTGCTTGGAATCTTCATGCTTCAGTGCAGTTTGTAAAAGCGCATCACTTGTTGTATTAAGGTACATTTCAAGGCCTATTATTGCTGATTTGAAGGATTGTTCAAGCTGTATCAGGCCTCTTCCACCTATTTTACTCGGGAGATAGATCCTGTCTACATCTGATTTTGGATGGTGCATTCAGTATCTTGCAAAAGATTTTACGGATCTTTCCATCCATATTCTGTTTGTCAGTGAGACTCCACTAAATGATACTGAAGCTATATGTGGTTACTGGTATGGCCAAAGAATTGATTGCATTAATTCTGTTAGCAGAATTTAATTCTCAGTTTAGAACCATTTTTACCCTTCAGTAGCATTCCTTGCAGATTTTCTCTTTCATTTTAAAGTGCTGGATACTATCATCTCCTTTGGTACCCAGATATTTGTATACTTCGGATTGGTCTAGGTTTCGAATAGCTGTGGTAGTATCAAGTTCTATGTTTTCTGCCTTTATGAACTTCTCTGCCTTGAAAGTAGCCTTTGCACATTTATCAAGTTTGAATTCCATACCTATATCAGAGCTGAATTCTTTGACAATACTCAGGAGCTCTTCTAATTCTTTATCGTTTTTGGCAAACAATTTTAGATCATCTATATAGAGTAGATGATTAATTTTCTGGTCAAAGATCTTATACCCTCTCTTAGCATTATTCACTTGCGTAGATAAAGGAAACAGAGTGAGGCAGAATAGTAATGCTGATAACGAGAGATATCTAGATGGTCGTGGAAGCATGGTGGAACCATCTAATAATGGCTCCATTCAGAAGGCTGGAATAGTACATATAATGTGCCAGTTGGAAAAAAGAGACAGACACAACCAGGTAGAAGGTTTAAGAAAATTTATTGATATGTTAACATGTATCTTTGTGTGCATCATGTATACAGAATACTAGACAGGCTGTCATGAGAACAAAGTGTATGTGTCTATAGGAATGGAT
>NC_068982.1:84897793-84907005 GCF_001194135.2 Octopus bimaculoides | reverse complement strand
TATATATATATATATATATATGTGTTTGTGTGTCTGTGTTTGTCCCCCAACATCGCTTGACAACCAATGCTGGTGTGTTTACGTCCCTGTAACTTAGCAGTTCGACAAAAAGAGACCAATAGAATAAGTACTAGGCTTCCAAAGAATAAGTCTTGCGGTCGATTTGCTCGACTAAAGGCGGTGCTCCAGCATGCCCACAGTCAAATGACTGAAACAAGTAAAGGATAGTAAAGAGAGTATTTGTTGGAGCTATCTTGTAAATTTCCACGATGATCCATGCATGGAGGACACTCTCAAAAGCCTTCTTGTAAATTATCCAAACAGTGCTAAAGTTTCTGCGCTTGGATTTGCAATTTTCAATGACCATTTTATCAATTAGTAATTGGTCCTTACATCAATATGAACTCCTTTTACATCCCTTTTGTTCTGCAAGAAATAACTTCCTATTGTCCAAGAATTCATATGCTCTATTCGCTATTATAAATCTTAATAGTTTATATATTGTGGTGAGGCATGTTATGGGCTGGTATTTTGGCACTTCTTCAGTTGTTATATCCTGCCATTCTTGATATTTGAGGTGGGCATTGGCCTCTTCTATGTCCCTGACCCAATGTGCATTCTAATTAAACTCCTTTGGATCACTTCAAATGTTTTTCCAAAAATCTTCAGTTTGCTGCTGGGGAGGTGTTTTCACAATAATGGTATTTTATCCCAGTTCCCTGTAGAATTATTTTTGTGTTCTCCTTGAATAGTATGTTTTGTCTATGGAATGCTGAGTGTTTTTTGTATCTTGCCAGTCGATTGGCTTTTAATTGTAGTTTTTGTTTGAAGATTTCAATCTGTATATTCTTTGTTTCCTTGTAAAGGTCATGTTTAGCAATTATTCTTATTAGTTTGTTGGGTTTATTAGTTTTCCCTTTGCTTACTTCAAGTAGAAAAGATATATCTGCTCTTAGTTGGATTATTTGCTGGTTTATTCTTTCCATCCATGCAGGCTGTTTGTGTACATTGCACTTTTTTTGTCTATCTCTAATTTTGATATCTCATTTCTGAGTTGCAACATAAGCAGCTGAGTTGATCAATCGCTCCAAGAGTATTTTCTCTACTATTCTCAGAGTTGTCATATCAGCTTTTCACGTGCATGATCAACTTTGATTACTTTTCTGTTCTTATTAGTATTAATAATTTTGGGAAGTGGGGCTCTTTCGTGGAAAGGTTGATGTAGTTGTATTAGATATTGTTCTAGTATTCCATCTAACAGTTGGATGTGATCATTTATAGTGCTTTTAGTATCAACTGATGGTCCACCTTCACAGGATTCTGTATACCCAGTTTGTTGGTTTGAGTTAATGATTTCAAAGCCTGTGGACACTATTATTATTATTATTATTATTATTATTGTTGTTGTTGTTGTTGTTGTTATTGTTATTATTATTCAGTAGTCTTTCATTATTATTATTGTTCAAGTGCTTTCACTGCATGACTGAGCACAGCTCTGTGTGCCTTGGGCATGTGCTGTGATTTGTTGTGGTTCTCTTATTTTCACTATATTGAAAGTGCTTTACTTAGGATGTGCACGGTGCCTGGCAGTGCTATTTTCTGTACGTTGTATACTTTTGTAAGTCCTGGTGTTTTGGTTATGTATGTGTCTGAATGTTTTTTTTAATCATATTTAATGCACCTACTATTATAGGAATTGTTTCTGTTTTTAGGCTCCACATTCGAGTTACCTCTATTTCCAAATCTTTTGAAAAATTCTCCATTTCTTTTAGAGATACATTGTCATCTATACATTGATTAGAAGGTATTTTTTTCTTGGTGACATCCAGTCTACTAGCCTTGGTTACTCTATCTGTGTATATTGACATATCACATAGTCTGTAGTTTCAGTTGTTTTACAGTCTTTTGTTGTTTCTTTTTCTTCGTAGTTGTCAGGTACTATGATTTCTTTCTTGTATTTTCCGGCTTCCTTAAAGACAGGAAACAGCAGTGGCGGCTTATGTATAGGCACCTCAGAACTGCAGCACCCACTATTTCCACTTGATATTATCGATAACATTCAATATAATGAGTCCTTTTTTTAAATTCTTTCTTTATACTTGTACATTATATAATCCTTAAGCTTAATGTCAGTAGCCATACCCTAGTTTATGAAAAAAATACAAAAATCCTTGTGTAGAACTGTGTGCTTCACAGTTCCAGCAACACAGTGTTTGGCTGTTGTGTGCATGTTCACATGACCAACATAGGAAGTTACATGCTGGGTAGAGAGAGCACCGTCATTCACGCAGTGCTGACCCTGGTGTGCTGGTGAAAGCTAGCGTTTCTTTTTTGACTCTGCGTGTATTGTACTTAAAAACGTGTTTATATTCTTGAATGTGATTAAGTGTAGAATTAGATTAATATCCTGCTTCCAGCTACAGCGTTGCTGCCAGGATTTGAAAATAGGGCAGATTTCACCTCCTTATTTTGTGATTTAGGGGGAGGATTTTTGAGAAACAAGGAGGAATTTACGGTGGTGGTCAGTGAACAAATTAAACACACAACCCGGCAGTGGCTAAAATGCAAAACAGGTTATGTATATATTTTCTTTTTATATGTTTATTTCGTTTTACCCAATATTAAAACAACAGCTAAAACTTTTCTGAAGCAGCACACCAACTAATTTTATCTATGAGCCACCACTGGAAAACAGTATTTTGTTTTGTTTGGATTTTGTGGTTATTTGTACCAGTTTTCCTTGCTTCTGAATAAGGCATTTCTGTAATCCTATGGTGGTTATTTTATAATTGTTTTCTAGCTGTATAAAGCCTCTACCACCTTTAATACATAGTTTATATAACCTTTCTATGTCAGATGAGTGGTGCCTTCTAAATTCTGTCATTATTTTTATTGTCTTCCTATCTAGTTTGATTTTCAATTAGAGTCCAGTTAAGAATATTATAGCTGTAACTTATAACTGGAATGGCTAGAGTGTTGATACCTATTATCTTGTTTTTTGCATTGAGCTCTATTTTCAGTATTAATCTAACTCTATAATATCCCTTTCTTTTTTCTTTCATTTGTGTGTGTTGTGTCATATCTCGATGTATTGTATCTAGCTCATTGTGTGTTGTATCATTGATTCCTAACTATTTGTATGTCTGGCTTTGGTCTAATTCCTTTATTTCATTTGCGTTATCTAGTGTGATATTGTTACTCTTAACTAGTTTTCCTCTTTTCAAGGTTGCTTTGGCATATTTTTCTAAACCAAATTTCATGCTTATTTCTTTGGTAAATCCATGCATTGTCTATAGTAATGTTTCCAGCTGTTTGTCATTTGTAGCATACAGCTTTAGATAATCCATATACAAGAGATGGTTGATTGTTTTTGCCAATTGTTATCCAGATAAATTTCAGGGTAGACCTTCACAAGCACTACTGGAATTTCTTGAATCTTGTGAGACAGGTATTAGGGAAAACCTTGAAACAAGTGGAAAGAAGTCCTGGAATAACCTCACAAATTCCCTGTCACATACTCCGTTGTTGAGGGAAATGATGAGTTGTGGAGGACACTGCATATCTGTGGTCCACTGAAAACTCCAGCTTCTAGCTTAGCATGTCAATATTCCTTTGAATTTATCCTTGAATATTGGAAACCACTACCTTGATGATCCATATCCTTCACAAATTTTTTCATAAGGCCAAGTTTAATGTGAAGTGGTGAAAGATGTTCTTTCTGAGGGTCAATAACTGCTGAGGGTCACATTATGCTACCAACAACATGTTTTTTCTAGATGGCCAATTGTGTGGGTTTTTTTTTGTTCTGTTGTGGTTCTTGTCATCTCTGCTGCTCCATAGACACAAAAATATTTTGTGTAGCCCAACTATAACCCAAGTAGTAGTGATACAACTTTAAGTTCATCACAAATATTACATATGTGGTCCTTATATTTGATGATGAGTCTTAGCAGGTGCTACAGGTATTGAAGGTTTTTCACAAATGTTCTGCAGTAATACAATGAACAGTCTTCATTCTTTTGGATGATACCGAAAGCTGATCCTTTCTTATCAGACCACAAATACCATGGCAGAAACAAACGTTTTCCTCCAGTAAAATGATGAAAACTGCAGCTGGTGATGGTGGAAATGGGAAACTTCCGTATTTGGTTGGAAAAATTCCTTTCCTGAAATCTGGAACCATGCAACTCTGCCTTTTCTCTTGGCAATTCCAAATCATGCACTAAGTCATATAACATCCACTTGACTTAACAAATGTTGGGTACTAGTTGCATCTGGAACATACATGCCATCTTTTCCTATTTCTATATCACTAGCAAAATCTTCAGATTAACTGCTATCTTTAACAACCACTCTTCTTGACTGTCACATATCATCTGATTTTATTGTTTAAAATCATTACAATTTCTGTATAGTTAACATGAAAAATTACTTTAACCTTGAAAAGCAAGTTTCATATTACTGACATTAAAATCATTAATACAATTTTACACAAAATTTAGATATGATAGTACAGATTTTAAATCAGCATATAGAAATAAGCTAGGAACACCTATTTGGTCTTCTGTAACAAAATCTTTGTTGCCTAGTATTACCTGTCAAACCAAACAACAGTTACAAAGAGTAACTTCACAAAATAATACTGGAAATGGAGGAAAACTTTCATAAAGGTTTAATCCAATATTTTAGGGCCAGAAAAAAAGAATGCAAAAAGTTCAAAAAATTTTCTCTAATGTGCACAATTTGCAGTGCACACGAATGTTGTACAGCCAAAACTTTGGAGTAGTTTGATAGAAAAATGATCGACATTCTATATTTGGGTTACTTTTGATTTTGTGTCCAAAATTAACAATATTTCTAAGCAACAAAATAGTCTCAGAAACTGTTTTTTGTTAACCATGGCTATTTCTTCACTATATCATAATATTGACCATGATGATGGGGTGGAAGCATGCATGAATGCCTTCAGAAAAGGGAAGTTTGTGTTACAAAGTAACACAATGAAGTTGGGACAAAAATTTTGCCACTAGACAAGGGGTTGGGCCATGGGTAACCCCATGGCTGTGAATTTGAAATTGATACTGAAGATATTTGAATGTCTGCATAGTCATGAACCAATACTCCACTTATGGTTCATTGATGATGCCTTTTTTTTTTTTCTGAGAAGGATCACAAGACAACTTCTTGCATTTCTTGGAATGATACGCTAAAAAAAGGTTTTAAGTCCAATATAAAATTTATGTTGAGTTTTTCAAAAACTAGCGTTAAGTTTTTGGATTCAAAAGTTTTCTGAAGGCAGAATAGTAAGTAATTTTTCAAGCCCACGTCATACAACTTTTTCCTCTCCCACCACTCCAATCATCTACATTATATAATTCAGTCAAAAATGATTTCTGTTGATATAAGGGATTGTTGGAAACATGCAAATGCTTTTGTACACCCCTATGTTAAATTTAGTTACAGTGAATAATGATAAAAAGAAATTGCAAATGACATGAGGAGAAATATGTTTGTAAGTTATTAACATCATGCTTTGGAGGGATGAACAAGATGGCAGGATAATTTCATCATATTTACACAAAACTGTATGATTAAATCTTTTTTTTTGTTACTTTTCATTTTCCCTTTTTTCTTTTTTTTCTTTTTGTCAGTTGTAAACTTGAAAATTGAAGACTGATGATGTCATTCAATCAATATGGGGATGCTTGTTGCTCTTGTTTGAATTTTGAATTCTATGATTTTAAATTCCTGTTTCACTTTTCATGTTGAACTCGACAAAGGCAGGCAAGCTGAAATATCATTCAAGAAAATATGATTGCACTCTTCATATTGGAAGCAAAGTCATCTCTGGGCACTAAATGTTGACTTGATAGCCATAAGTGAAACCAGATTTTCCAACTAACAGGACTTCCAACACATTTTTGGTTACTATGTTGTCTATGTTTCAGTGACTCCAAGTTATCTGGGAGTGGAAGGCAGAGTCACCATAATAGTTTGGAAGAATTTAGATCTTTCAATACGTGGCAGAGAGTGAAGGTCATACTTTCAGGCTAGTTGCCATCTTTGCTTCGACCAAATTTCTTCAGATGTCTGGAAACTTTCCTGGAAACATCCAGCTCTTTAGTGTTAGTGGGGGATTGGAATGGAGTTTTAGATGTAAGGTGGGACTGTGTGAGTTCAGCAGGTAGAAGAAGAAGATGCAAAAGCCTTACAAACCTGCTCAGACGATTCCAACTGTCTGACAGGTATCGACTGCATTTCACTGATGGTACCGTGTTTCTGATGAAACCACATCAGATCATCCAGATCATATCTAGATAGGGTATTCTATAGAGTAGCAGATAAGGATAAGCATAGGTTATCCACAATTTAAGGTAGTTGAATACATAGACCACAAATTCGTGATCTGTACAGTCAACTTAGATAGGCTTCATGGACCCATTTAATGGAAGCTGAACATGTTGTTGCCAGCGCGTAAAGATTTCAGTAACCAGATTAGTGAACTAGTTAAGAGGAAATTGACGGGAGCAATAATCAACAATAAATGGTGGTTGGTTCTGAAAAAGGCAATTAGAATAGAATCAATAAAGTTTTGCAAAGGGCTAGCAGTAGAAAGAAACAGAGTTTGTCAAGAAGTTAGATGAGGCTTTAGAAAAGGCTTTGCGACTGATGTGCTCACAGAGAGATTGGCACTTCAACTCAAAATATGAAGGTTGCATTGACAGAGCTAAGGCATGAGCACTTAGACACGAAGGAACAAAAACAGTTCAATAGGCCCGAGTGGCAGAGGTGTGACCAGGCAATAAATTCACGAACTGATCCTTGCTAGACCATGATAGACAAATGATAACTGATCTGAGAGAGATGTGCGTGGCCTTTCAGCAGTGCTTTGCTCAACTGTTCAAGAGCAGCAGTGAGCTGGATCACAGGATGGATTTTATGTCCTACTTCGACAGGCTGCCACAGCTTTCACCAATAGAGAAGGAGTGCTGTTAAAGGCTAAAAACAGCCTTTGAAATATGGGAAGCAATGGCTTAGTGGACGAGGGGTAAATTGCCTGCTTTCGATGGTCTGCCCTACGAACTTTACGCTTACGTGCCAGACTTGTTTGGTGACCTCTTAGCAAATGGTTACTGCAACTGGCAACAGAATGGGAGAATTCTCAATTCTGTAAGCCAAGGAGCAGTGGTATTGCTGAGAAAAGATCCAACAAAGGGGGATTGTATTGACAACTTTAGGCCCATAACTCTGCTGAATGTAAAGTTCATAATTTTGGCCAAGGTGTTAGCCACAAGGTTGGAATTTGTCATTGGGGAACTGGTAGGGGAGGCACAGACATGTACCATCCCAAAAAGATCCATCAACGACAACCTCCACCTCATGTGTTACATCATCGAGAAAATGATTAAAGGACCTGGCACAGTGGGGCCCTGATCAATTTAGATCAGTGTAAAGCTTTTGATAAGGTCGACCATCTATATCTGGAAGTGGTCCTCAAGGCAGCTGGTTTCAGGCCTGTATTCAAGGGCAGGATCACTGCAATGCACAGCAACATCTCTTCAGTGGTCAGAGTGAACGGTCACCTCTCAGAGCAGTTCAACATCATGTGCTCGATTCGGCAATTCGGGAATATTGCCCCCTCTCATCTCTCTTGTATGTACTGATTCTCAAGCCACTACTACACAAACTGGAGGCATTGAGAGGCATCCTGCATGACTTAGGATGTGGGAGATGCATGTTGGCATATGGCAACAAAGTCACCATAGTGGTGTTGGATCATAATGACATAGAAATGATGAGCATTGCTCTCAGGGACTACAAGGTGGTTTCAGGAAAAATCAGGATGTTAAGTAGCTACATGTATACGAAGCTATTATATCAAATAATGCATTAGATGTTTGAGAAAAAGGCAACTAACCTAAAACGAAGGAAGAAAACTTATCTATAATAGATCATAACAGAAATAAAATTAACATAAAAAATCATGGTCAAAGAGAGGTAAATCTAGCAAAATAATATATATTTTAACAATCTAAATAATTCACTCCAATTTGTTTAACCCTATCAAATCATTATATTAATTTTTAAATTAAAATATTTTTGAGACAATTTAAGGATATGTAATCAAGATAATTAAGAAATTATAACTTATAAATTATAAAATAAAATAAATTAGGTTACATTCAAATTGCAACAATCAAAAATTTAAATATACATTACATTAACTTAGTAGTGAAATTAAATTACAATATTTATAAATGAAGAGATTTAATCGATAAGGCAAGCAGTAAACAATTATTTCGATATCATCTATACAAAATTTACATAGAATTAGAGAAAAGTATGAAATACAATTCTAAATTACAGAGGGAACAAAAATCTTTGCCCTTGTCGTATGGAAACAGTTTTCCTATAATTGACCATTCTAAAGAATACCCCTTATTTTGGTCTTTAAGTTGCTAAATTAATCTGCTAAGCCCAGTGTTATTTTGTTTCTTTCTATCCCTAAATGTTGAATAATGATTCGATATTCTTTTCGAAATTTCAAGTGAAGACGATCCTATATAAACCCTAACATCATTGTCAGTTAATACCTTACACTGGTATACAGTATTTTTGGTCTTAGCATTTACACTTAGGAATTTAATTCTATTAGGATTTAATTCTGATATTACTATTTTGTTGTTATTATTAATATTCGTATTATTGTTTTTGTTGACTTTTAAATTATCTATAACTGTATCACCTAGAAAATTAAGATTATTACCTATATTTATATTATTAGACTCTTCAATAAAGTTAGAGCTTAATAGTTTAAAGTTGTGGGAGGCGATAATTTGTGTTAAATTCTTGGTATTTGAAAATCCAAATCTGACCTTATGTGCGTTTATGATTTTGTAGTAATGCGAGTTTTTGGGAAAATTTCTACTAACAACATTCCTGAACAGGGCAACTAAGTTAGACTTAATTTGTTTACCAAATGGAATAACGAACCATATATTATCCTCATTTTTAGTATTATAAATATTACTACTATTCCTAAAGAATCTTACTCTACTCATGTTAGAATTGGGTTCATGTCTAGGGTATTGTGGTTTACCTCTATTCTTTCTTGCGATGTTAATATTATTATTACTATTATTATTGATATTGTTAATATTTTCACCTGCCTTAGAGGAATCAGAGTCTGGTTTAATATAGTATACCTTATA
>NC_068982.1:84889604-84893952 GCF_001194135.2 Octopus bimaculoides | reverse complement strand
ATTCATATATACATATTTACAGACATTCACACACATATACACACCCATACATATATATATATATATACATATTTACAGACATTTTGTTGGATGGTCGTTGACTGTTCAGGAGTTCATCCGCCCTTTTGACAAGTCTTATTTTTCGTCCTGCAGGGTGTCCAACAACACCCTCCTCACCAAGCAAGCCTGGTGGGGTTGCCAGTTTAGTCGCCGACGACCCGACCATGACAGTCCTAGTTTAGGACAAATGTTGCTGTAATTTAGCCCCAGGAGACATCGTCTCCAGCTGGCTATACGATACGATCTGTGTCCTTATATTTTTGAACAAGGGAATCTAGCACCCCACACCTAGCTCAAAACAATATCTGTGTATCGCGATTCCAGGATATTTCCCTTCAATTATTCTGTACTGATGAAGGGAAATAACTTGGAAATCACGATACACAGATATTGTTTTGAGCTGGGTGGGGGTGCTAGGTTCCCTTGTTCAAAAATATAAGGACACAGATCATGTCGTACAGCCAGCTGGAGACGGTGTCTGCTGGAGCTAAATTACAGCAACATTCATCCTAAACCAGGACTGCCATGTTATGTTGGTAAATAATCTTTACTCCAGAGTACTGTTGGTAAATATCTCTCATTGTGAGATTTACAAATAGTAATTTTCTAACACATATATATATATATATATATATATATATATATATATATATATATATATATATATATATATATATATATATATATATATATAGTTGAAAAAATGAATAGAAATGGCTGACTCAGGAGTTTCTCAGGAGTTTTCAAACTGGTATTTTAGTGTTTGTTATTCAGTTTAAATAGGGAGTATTTAATTACAAACATGCACACATACAAACAGCAACACACACACATTCCCATACAAAAACACATATATAGAGAAATGTACACACACACACACGCACACACAAACATAGGCCCTTACACATATATATATATATATATGCAGAGAAAAACACACATATTCAAGTATTCATTCACATATATTCATACATATATATACACACATGAAAAAGGAGGGGGAAAGGAGAATTAAGTAGATCAATAATAAAGGAATGGAATGTTTTGGTGTAGTCATTTTGGTAGGAAATGGTTCTATAAAGCCCTGTTAATGACAAAGGTACCTACCGACAAATCTACTTACCAATATGGTTATAAAGGTACACATTTAGCTATCACACATAGTAGTATACATACATATACATATATATGTATGTGTGTGCGTGTGTGTGTGTATATATATATATATATATATATATATATATATATATAAATGAAAAAATGTATTGTAAATACATATTTTCTGTAAATTTGAACTATATGTATATATATATTAGTAATAATTATAAAGTGTTTCGAGACTTGTTCATCCTCAAAACTTATTTTCTTATTTTGCAAATTTGTACAGCATATTATAATGACCTAATGCTTTCACTGCACAGACTACTGGTAGTTGCAGATGCAACCTGTGACTATTATTGGTGCGGCTTCTTCAAGATCTATCCATTTGACCAGTCTCAAAGCAAACTGAGAGGAGTTAGTTTTTGTTAGTTAGTGATTGGGGGGGAGGTACGGGGGTGTTATGTAGCAAACAGAACAGGTTTCAGTTCCAACATCCCCACCCTACCTTGAACACTAACTGTGAAGGACCTATACCTTCAGAAAAGTATAGACTAACCTCCATACCCTCTGGAAGAAGATGAGCTGTGAACTTTATTCTCCTGTCTGTATTCTATCTACTGTTTTACTCTTTGTTCTTATATCTACTATTTTATTCCTTTATAAACTGTGAATTCCCTGTCTAGAACTTTCATACATACTCACCTTATCTCCGATGACGGAATACCCAGTGTATGGAGATGCTAACCTATCACTTGGGATATTCCAGAAACAGCTGTAAGACATCCAATAATTAATTAATTAATTAGTTAATTACCTCAAATTCACCTTACTCTAATTAAATATTCTAAATGACTTGAGATACTCATCCTGCCATGGTTTTGTTGTCCTTTTTCCTTTAACATATACCTGCTAACTTGGAAGCCTACTATGGATCCTTAGCTCCAGCTGTAACTGTGAACTTGGAACCTAACAGTTGACCAATTATAGCACTTACACAGCACACCTATGTGTTTAGATCACCAACGAACTAAATCCCTCATACTCTTTATATACCTATACATGCACACACACACATATACAAAATATATATAGATGTATACATGCAAACAGAAAGAAAGCAAAGACTGAATATTTTCAGATGAGGAATATATTAATAGATCATATTAATAGATCATATTAATATATTAATAGATCAAACTTACACAGAATATAAATGACAGAGCAGTATTACTTTTTCAACAGGTGACGGGCACGATGCTTGCAGATACGAATTTCGCTATAGCATATTTGGATGACATATTCATATAAAGTGAGTCTAGAGACCAGCATGAGGAACATGTTAAAATGATTTTTGACAGAGCAGTATAAAACTTTCCGCTTTTAAACTTCACTGCATCATTATCTGAAATGTAAGATTTTTTTTCTACCTTGATGACGGAGGCTTGATTTATCCAATGTTTATTTGCTTCCATTACTGGCTGCATATTTTGGTGAACTACATCTACCAACATTATGATGGCACTCCAAGTCCCAAGGAACAACCATCGGACTTATAACACCTTACCTCTTCCCCTTTAATTTTCTGTCCTTTGTATTCTGTTTAAGTTTTGATTTATTAATATATTAATATCTACATATTTATACTTAAATATTCATTGTCTGAAAATTTTCAGCCTTTGCTTTCTTTCTGGCTCCATGTGTACATATATATATATATTGTCTATAAAACCCAAGCTGTTATATCTAATTTGTTTTTCTACTTAATTGCCTCCGTATCTGTTCGCCTGGATTCCTGTTATAGCCACTCTTTACCCCATAGAATTGGTCCCTTGTAAAAATGCTGGAGTCTAAGCTTGAATCATTTGAGCACTACTAAGTGTTTTCTATATCAAGAATCTCTGGAGCTCCTCTGTTGACTATTTATATATATATATATATATATATATATATATATATATACACACACACATAAAAATAAAAAAAACAGATATGTATATAGGATGTCGTGAAATTAAGGCAACCAAAGTTTTGGGCTTTAATAACTATCAACAAATGTGATAAGATATGAACATTATAGACCATTATAAAGCTTAGAGTATCTTCTTTTTGTTTCAAACTAAATAAATTCAGATTTATAAATTAGATAATGGCTATAGACCGAAATACAATCATAACCCTTGACAAAGGAGGTGAAATCAATACAGCTATAGCAAAAAAGCTTCAAATTAACTGAACATCAGTCTGGAAAATTGTCAAGAAATTTCAAGAGACTGGTTCCACTGCTGATTGACCTGGACATGACTGCAAAAAAAGTGTGCATGCTCAGCTTATCAAAAAGTACCAGAGAAAAGATATGGCAAAATCCTCATCATTCATCAGATTGCTGAAGGCATGTTGCTTAACCTGGTGTAAAAAACAGAATGACCGAGTTTGGAGTGTATCTGGCTCTGCTAAGAGTAAACTCATAAATCGATGTCAAAATCCACAGTCAATTATGGTTTGGGCAGCTGTGACAACTACTGGAAGGTCTCCCCTCATTTTTGAGCCCTCAGGTATTAAAATTAACACCCAGTAATACATGAGCAACATTCTGGAAGCTGAACTGCTTCCATGAGTGAATGAGCACATTCAAGGCGCACTATGGAGCCTGCAAAAGGGCTCGGCACCATCCCACAGCTCCAAGAGACACAACACTGGATTCAGAAAAACATTCCGTCATTCATAGGCAAGGTTGTATGGCCCTCAAGAAGGCCCAATTTCCATCTGCTGGATTTTTCTGTTTGGTTCATTTTGGAGACGAGAGTCTCAAGCACTCCTCATGCTTTACTTTATACTCTGAAGGCAAAACTGTGTCAGGAATGGTCTTTGATTCCACAAGAACAGCTGCATGCCATGTGTGAAGCATTCACACCTAAATTTCAGACTGTGATTCAAAACAGAGGTGGTCATACTGAATAAATGTGGTAGTGTCAAAATTGTGTTTCCTTTATCATTGCATTTTAATGCTTGGACTTGAAATATAACAATATTTTGCTTTGGCAAAATTGAAAAAAGGTGGTTGCTTTAATTTTGGGACACCCTGTACACTCATGCATATGATACACTCACACACACATAGAGCTATACATATATATATACACACACACACACATATATACATACATACATATATATATATATATATATA
>NC_068982.1:84880515-84883655 GCF_001194135.2 Octopus bimaculoides | reverse complement strand
CGAACGGGGCTGCGGTCAGGACAAGACGTGTTAAGCGACGGTCCAGGTTTGGGAGAAGCAGCTGCTATTCCTGGTGTACTTTGAGTCGGGGCAAGCTTCAAGGATCGGATACCGCAAGACGGACTCGCAGTCGAGGAAAGGAAAACCGAGGTAAGGCGATTACATCTACTCGTACGCACACACCACAGTTGGCAATGGAGACAGTTGGAGAAAAGGTGCAATGCGACCAGTCAAAGTCAACAGGGCAACAAAGAGCCACATTACACAAGACATCCAGCCAGGTACAACTACTTCTTCTATTCTAAGGAAGTTGACTTGCTGGGGCTGTGATCTCCCAACTGCTGACCTAGCTGTTGGAGCTGTGTTCATATCAGAAGGCCACATTTTGCAACATTTAGCATCAGAAGAGAGATTTTTTTTTTTTGTTACTGTGTGCCAATTATTTACTAATGAGTTGGAAGGAGTGCACACAAGGAAGCAAGCAGGGAAGGAAGAGATGTCTCTGGTTGCAATCAGGGATAGATTGACTGACTTTAAGGAAGAGCAGAAAGTGCAGCACACATGTCTTCAGGGACAGCTGGACAGATTCATGAGAAGAATGGAGAAGGATCAACAGTAGTTGCAAGATGAACAACAACAGTTCAAGAAAAATGTACATGAAGAATGACAGCAATACAGACGTGGGATGAGTGATGACATTACATGATGCGAGCAACATGTAAATGAACAGTTGAAAATGTTTGAGTGAATGGAGTCTGTATAAGTTTTGTGCTACTGAACCTCACAGGCTGATGTGCAGAGAGTGTGTGAAATGGTGGATGACATGTGCTGAATTTTGAAAATGGCCAAACCTCCAGGGGTAGTCTTTCAGGAGCAAGTGTGCCTGCTGGTGATCAGAAGGCAGTTTTGGATGCTAAGTTGACATCGAAATGACCTGTCCTTGATGCCCAAGGCATCTAGTGCCACACTTGCAGACCAGCACCAGGTACCACAGGCACCGATTTGGAGTCTGTGCACTTCTACTGGGCGATCAAACTCCTGCAACAGTATTTAGGCCCCAATCCAGCAAAGTGCAAGGCTGCAATAGAGTTCCCATTACGAAAAAGTCACAAGAATTTGATGGCAAAGCGTCATGGGAGCCTACTGTGTCCAGTTTGAGCTGCTGGCTGATCAGAATGGCTGGGATGATTGGCAAAGAGCAGTTCAGTTTGCTACAAGTCTAAAGTGTGCTGCACTAGAGATGCTGAGCCAGTTGTCAGTGGAGGACAGAAGCTATTATTTTTCATTAGTATTACAGAGAAGATATGGCACTATATACCAGAGTAAAGTGTATAGGGCACAAGTTTGGACTTGTGTAAGGGTTAGAGGGGAATCACTACAATAGCTTGCCCAGGACCTGGAGAGCATGACACATAAAGCCTACCCTACAACAACACTTGACCACTTGGCTCTTCTTGTGAAAGAGTAGTTTATTGATGCCCTGGTCAGTGCAGAACTCAAAGTTCAAACGAAACAGGCACAACCAAATACAATTTAAAAGGCACTTACTAGAGCTCTTGAATTTGAGTCATATGCAAGGTCTGGCACAGGAAGTTTCCAGGTGGGCTACTGTTCCGGATTCAAAGCAAGGATGGGTAAGAACATGAAACAGGCAGATTGTTGGTACTGCAAGAAGGTAAGACATAAAAGAAAAATCTGTTTGAAGAAGAAAGAACAAGAAATGGTTGGAGAAAGTTGCTGGTACTGTGAGAAATCAGGACACAAGAAGCAAGGTTATTACAGCCTGAAAAGAAAGTAAAAGCAGCAGAAAGTTCACATTTAGGCAAGAGTGCTCAACATGTGGTGAAAAGGGACATCTCAGTTGTTTTGGCTGCCCTGCACAAAAGAAGGATAGTAGGAAGAAGGTAACAGAAGATAAAGGAGAGACAGGAAACTAGAAGAGGCTGGTGTTAAGGGGCAGCAGCCAGCCAAATATTCTAAAGAAGCCCCATATCTGAGAGGATGTAAAAGGACTGTGATTGACAGCATACAAGTGGATGGGAGGATTGACAGCCAGAAGTGTCCTCTTCTGCACAAGTACTCCACCTTAAATTTTTTTGTCATTTCTTTCTCCATCAATTTCTCCATTTCCAAAATCCCCAAGTACTTATAGCCCATCTCTTCTATCTACTTTATAACCTCCCCCAATGGTATTGTTAGCCTGTCCATTGATTTGACTAACACACCATACTTTCTCAGTCCGAACTCCATTCTGATATCAGCACTGAAGGTATACACCGTATCAACAAGGGAACTAACTTGAGCTTCATCTTTACCATAAAGTTTGAGGTCATCCATGAATAACAAATGGTCGACATTTTGCTGGTGGCTTTTGAATACGTACCCAGCTTTTGCTTTCCTCAGAATCAGTGTTAGTGGTATCAAGCACAGTACAAAGATCAGTGGGGACAGGCAGTCCCCTTGGAAGATGCCCCTCATAATTTCTACTGTCCCTAACCTTCTTCTGTATACTGTCAGGTCTGTCCTCCAATTCTCCATACTTTTCCCAAGCAATTGCTCCACATTCGATGCAATACCAAATAGGTTCATACACTCCATAATCCAAGAATGTGGGATGATATCATACGCCTTACGATAGTTGATCCATGACACAGCTAAGTTACTTTTCCTCCTCTTGCAGTCTCTAAGTACAGTTTTGTCTATCAGGAGTTGATCTTTGGTATCCCTGCACTTACGTTTGCAATCCTGCTCATGTGGCAGGAATTCATTTTTTCCCAGATGCTCGTACATTGATTCTGTGAGTATTTCAGTCAATAACTTCCACATAAGTGGCAAACAGGATATCGGCCTGTAATTGTCTACCGTATTGCCTTTTCAATGTTTTCCAGGCACAGCACTGTCCTACCCAATGTCAACCACTCTGGTGTTACCTGGCTGGCATTTAACAAGATGTTGAGTTGCACAGCTATTCGTGCATGACATTCACCAACTCTTTTAATCCAGTAGCCTTGAACTCCATCTGGTCCCGGGGCCTTCCAGTTGCTCATTTTTTTGCTGATTTCCTTCACTTCCTAAACTGAAACGACTAGTTCTGCCTGTTTTGGACAGACTACTGTTTGTTTCAGTTCTTGCAACCATTC
>NC_068982.1:84873165-84880505 GCF_001194135.2 Octopus bimaculoides | reverse complement strand
GCCTTTGCTCCAGATGTCATTCCAAAACCTTTGACTTTCAATGTTATCTGGTATCAAGTTTTCATCTGTACACTCTCCATTTATTTCTTTATAGAATCTCTTCTTATCTACACTGAATAACCTATTCTGGTGGTAACCCTTCATTCTTTGGTCGTATCTTACCATCTTTGCAACAAGGCGCTGTTTCAGTTCCTCCACTACTACTTTCAGGCCCTTTCTTTCAATATTATACTTCCTTTTCAGCACCCTGTATTTTTGTTCACTTTTAAGCTCCCCTTTCTCTTTTCGGTCTAACACAGAGATTTCCTTCGAGAGCATGTCTAACCCTGCCTGGATTCTTCTTTTCCACCATGGATCTTTTCTTTTGTCTCTCCCATTACGTTTCTTTTTCTTGACATTAAAACACCCACGTTTTCTGCTACAACAATTGCTGCCTTGATCAAATTATTTGTTTCTATGATGTTGTTTGTTCTGATGTATTTCAGAATTTCATTGACATTTTTTTGTTTCTTGGTTCAATTTCCATCGATCAACCTCTTTAAGGTTACAAATAATGTTGCTATAATTCTCCTGTCTCTCATCAAGTAATCTACCACTGCTTCTTTCCTGTGCTGTGGGATTACTCTTATTAGTTAGAGCTGTATTTTCATTGTTATCTCTGCTGCTATTTTCCTGTCTTTTGATAGCTTCGAGCTCAACTACTGTGAACCAACAATTTTTCCTTATTGCTCTAGCTTGATCACATAGTCTCTGTTCCGTGAGTTGAAACAATCCCTTTTCTCTCCAATAATCATACATACGTTGTCGGTAACCCCTAATTTGGGTACCATTTTCATCTACTGGGCTGTTCGATTGAGTGTTATACAGGTAAGTGCAGAGCATTTGAGAGTATCCCGGTTGAGATTCTTTTAGTTTTCTAGTAGGAGTCTTAGTGCACCTGTTTATAGCAGGAGGTTTTGTATGTCCAGTGGTGGGGCATGCCCCCCACCCCAGAGATGTGTTTTTTTAAGATGTGTTTTTTTAAGCCTAGTGTTTGTTATGAATTTAATTTGCTGAGAAAAGCCGTTAGAACCTGGTTATAGAATGTAGCATAGCTATTGAATATCTCCTCCATGGTTGAGAAATCCGATATTTGGAAAGATATGCCTTTGATTACACTATCAAAGATAGATTTATGGTGATTAGAGTTTATACTAATGTATCTGAGGTATTGAGTAGGTTTATGGTGGTTGGGGGGAAGTATAGAGCAGATTTTAAATCTAAAGTAACATCTAGAAAATTAGCTAATTTGTAGGTGTTTTCAAATGTGATAGATAAATTAAAATTAACAAACAATTTATGCAAATCTTTTCTAGTCTTCAGCAGAGTCGCTGGAGGAGGGATAACCTGACCAGATACATGAACTGAGCAGAGTCAGAGAAGCCCATCGTTATATTGAAAAAGTCGTTATCATCATTATTATTGAGGGTAGCTCAGCACCAAAGATTTTTATCAAAGGTCCCATATATATGTGTACATATATAAGTATATATATATGCGTGTATGTCTGTACATGTGTGTGTGTGTGTGTGTGTATGGATTTTTATGTATGTACATGTATATGCATGTCTATGTATATATATACATGTGTATATATGCTTGTATATTTATATAGTCTCTATCTACATGTCTCTATATATATTTATCTTAAATATAGTATAAATATATAATTATGTGAATTTCTATGTATAATTACCTATACCTGTAAATTATGAAATATGTATATATATGTGTATATGTGTATGTATGTGTATATATGCATCTGTGTATATACATATATATGTAGAGAGTTTTTGAAGTGATGTACAGATACTGTATATTGCAAATAACAAGGTAGTCAGAATGTTGGATGATTATATATATATATTTTATTTACATTTTCAGCACTTTCTTCCCTTATCAGATTTATTAAAAAAGTTTATTGATTAGAGACAGGTATTCTCTGAATAGAATACACTTTATAGTGCTCAAGAGATTTATAGGCTTGCGTAGGTAGAGTAAATGTAAGGACACGCAAGTTAGGCAGGTCAATATACAAAAAATATTAAATACATCATCATCATCATCATCGTTTAATGTCCGCCTTCCATGCTAGCATGGGTTGGACGATTTGACTGAGGACTGGTGAACCAGATGGCTACACTAGGCTCCAATCTGATTTGGTAGAGTTTCTACAGCTGGATGCCCTTTCTAATGCCAACCACTCCGAGAGTGTAGTGGGTGCTTTTACGTGCCACCAGCATGAAGGTCAGTCAGGCGGTACTGGTAACGGCCATGCTCAAAATGGTGTATTTTACATGGCACCTGCACAGGAGCCAGTCCAGTGGCACTGGCAACGACCTCGCTCGAATGTCTTTTCATATGTCACTGGCATAAGTGCCAGTAAGGCGATGCTAGTAACGATCACGCTCAAATGGTTCTATTTACGTGCCACTGACATGGAAGCCAGACAGCTGCTCTGGCAACCATCACACTCGGATGGTGCTTTTTGCACTCTACTGGTACAGGTGCCATCACAATTTCGATTTCACTTGCCCCAACAGGTTTTCGCAAGCCGAGTTTAGTGTCCAATGAAGGAGAGGTTGGCATGGGCGCCAGTCGTCAAATTTGGTTCGATTTCGATTTCACTTGCCTCAACAGGTCTTCGCAAGCAGAGTTTAGTGTCCAATGAAGGAAAGGTACACATAAGTGGGCTGGCTACACCCCTAGCAGAGGCCTCAGATTATGGTCTCACTTGGCTTGCTGGGTCTTCTCACGCACAGCATATTTCCAAAGGTCTCAGTCACTTGTCATTGCCTCGGTGACGCCTAATGTTCGAAGGTTGTGCTTCACCACCTCATCCCAGGTCTTCCTGGGTCTACCTCTTTCACAGGTTCCCTCAACTGGTAGGGTGTGGCACTTTTTCACACAGCTATCCTCATCCATTCTTGCCACATGATCATATCAGCGCAATTGTCTCTCTTGCACACTACAACTGATGCTTCTTAGGTTCAACTTTTCTCTCAAGGTACTTACACTCTGTCGAATATGCACACTGACATTACACATCCATCAGAGCATACTGGCTTCATTCCTTGTGAGCTTACGCATGTCCTCAGCAGTCAAGGCCCACATTTCACTGCCATGTAGCACGGCTGTTCGTACAAATGCGTTATACAGTCTGCCTTTTACTCTGAGCGAGAGGGCCTTTATCACCAGCAGAGGTAAGAGCTCTCTGAACTTTGCCCAGGCTATTCTTATTCTAGCAGCTACACATTTAATACAAAAAATGTACATATGCTTACATATAAAAAGGTACGACTTACACAGAACAGAAATGAAATCAGGAATTAATGGGGTTGAATAAGAGTTTTACGAGTCCAGCAGCTGTTTCTGGGAGCTTGGTTGTCCAAAATGATGAGTGTAAATTGATTCTATCATCGGATAATAACAGCCTGTCTTCAGGGAAGAATCGTACATTTGAAGTGTTGACACGATCGAGTTTAAAGATGGAATGTGTGTGTATGTGTGTGTGAATATATACATACCTATATGTATATGTATATATTATCATCATCATTTAACATCCGCTATCCATGCTGCCATGGGTTGGACATTTTTACTGGGCTGGCACGCTGGAAGGTTGCACCAGACACCAGTCTGATTTGGCATGGTTTTCTACTGCTGGATGCTCTTCCTAATGTAACCACTCCAAGAGCGTAATGGATATTTTTATGTGCCACCAGGGTGCTTTAACATGTCACTGGCATGGGTGTCAATTTGTGCGACCTGGTATCTGCCATGACTGATTTTGCTTGACTTGATAGGTCTTTTTCCTAAGCACAACATAATGCCAAAGGTGTCGGTCATTGCCTCTGTGAGGCCCAACACTCGAAAGAAACTCAGCCATTTTGCCTCCGTGAAGCCCAGCGCTTGAAAGGTGTTCTTTAAGTGCCACCAGCATGGGTCCACTTGCCTTGACAGGTCCTCTCAAGCACAGCACATCACCAAAGGTCTCGATCATTAGTCATTGCCTCTGTGAGGCTCAAAGTTCGAAGTTCATGCTTCATCACCCAGGGGAGCCTTTCTCCAAGTCGACAAAAGCCAAGTACAGAGGTTTATCCTTGGCTAGGTATTTCTGCTGAAGTTGTCTTACCAGAAATATAGCATTAGTGGTGCTTCTGCCTGGCACAAACCCAAACTGCATCTCATCTAAGCTAAGTCTCTCCCTAATTAGTTGGGCTATGACTCTCTCTGTAACTTTCATCACCTGATCCAGCAGTTTGATACCCCTGTAATTATTTCTATCTAAGGCTTCGCCTTTACCTTTGTAGCAGTTGACTATAGTGTTGTTACATCAGTCATTGGATATGGCTCCTTCATGAACCACCTGATTAACAATACGGGTGACTAGGCTATAGCCTACACCACCAGATATTTTAACATCTCAACGGTGATTCTTGATGGGCTGGGGGCTTTTCCTGTTTTCATATCCTTAATTGCTTTATCTACCATGGAACTGTCAATTCGGCTAGCGAGTCCCTCTATTGGGTCAACATTTGGCAGACTCTCCTCCTCCCACTCATTCTCTAAATTCAGCAGTCTTTCATAATGGCATTTCCAAGCCTTTTTCTTTGTAGAATCATTACATGCAAGTGTACCATCATCCATATGGACAAATTTCTCTCCTATGACATCACAATTTTCTCTCACACGCTGTCTTGCACTCCAAAACACTTCAGTTCTTTGGTCCTCACATTGCCGAACATAGGCAAACTTCTTCTTTTCTGCTTCTCTCCCTTGGCTAGATATACTTGTCTCCTAGCATCCCTTCTGGCAATCTGATACAGTTCCCTGTTACACCCATTCTTCCAGGCCTGTTTCTTTGCTCTAATGACTCTGCCTACTGCATCGTTCCTGCACCACATTACCCTAGGTCTGGATGGGACTCAGCACCAGCCACAGATTTGGTCTGTGACACTCAGTAAGCTGTCCCTCAGGAATCCCCTGTTGCCCTGAATGTCACAAGTCTGTAGCTCCTCCTCCCTTTCATCGAATTTCTCAATTAGGATGTCCCTAAATCTCTGACCATATGAGGGTCCTTACCTATATAAATCTAATCTCTATATGTGTATATATGTCTATGTCTGTATGGATATGTATATACATATGTATGTATGCATATATATGCATTTGTGTCTATGTATAGATATGTATATGCATCTGCATATTTATATTTATATATATTTTTCTAAATATATGTATCTGCCTGAAGTGCTCCTAATGTTTATATAAGCATATATTGGTCTATATTTGTACTATGTGTAGATATTTGTCTATTTGTGTGTGTACCAAGGCCTATACATGTGTATATGTATGTAGGTGTGTTTGTATGTATTTATATATGTATATTTGTATATGTATGTGTGTGTGTATTGGGTCATCCCATAAATAATGCAGTTTTTTTTATAATTCTTTAATTTTTTCTTTTTAATCTAAAATATACTTTGTTTCATTTTCTACAATGCTCTTCCATCTATCTGGTAGACTTGCAAGGCTCCTCTTCTAAAATTTACTTGTCCGTGACGAAAAATACTCCTCCTTCTGACCTTGTCTTCAGAATTCATATTTTTTTCCATCCAAATGATTTTGAAGACTGCAGAATAAATGATAATCAGGTGGGGCAATGTCTGGTGAATATGGTGGGTGGGACATCGTTTCCCATTCAAACTGCTCCAGCCTTAGGAACCTAATCCTTGCTGTATGTAGTTGAGCATTATCCTGATGGAAGAACATCTTTCATCTTGAAACCAAAAATGGTCATTATTGTTCAAGCGCTGACTTGAATGACTGGTTGAATGACTAAATCCAAGCTTCTCTGCTAGTTCCTCAACAGTTATGATAGGATCTTGTTCCACCAGGGTTTGCAGGACGTCCTCGTTGAGCTCTACAGATCTTTCAGGACGATGTTCATCTTCTAAATTGTAGTTTCCGGCTTGGAATTTCCGGAGCCACTGTTGACACTGGCTTACACTTATTGTCCAATCTCCATATACTGCATTAATATTCCTAGCACTTTCCATTGCATTGTTACCTCATAAAGAAAATTTGCTGAATATATGTCACTTCCATTATAGCTTTGAAAAAAATAACTCTTAAAATTGAACTGCACCCTTCAATCCTTTACTCAACCATCTCATTTATACTCTGATCCCTGTTCCTTGTGAGCATGCCTGGCATTTTGCCACCATCTCCATCTTGCGATCTCCCACTCTCTCTTTCTCTCCTTCTCCTGCACTTCCCTCAGGCTGGGCAACTGTGTATTTTCTTTGTGGTCACACACCTGTTTCTGTCTTCATCCTTGATCTTTCTCTCTTTGGCCAGGTAACCTTGTACTTCTTCTTCAGCAAGACACCTATATCTGTCTCACTATAACCTTTTCATCATCATCTCCTCCAATGTCTCCTCTCCACTTAAAAGTTTTTGTCTAGCAAGTACTTGGTGACCCTGTCAGTGCAGGTGCCACTTAAAAGCACCCACTCCACACTGTAAAGTGATTGGTGTTTGGAAGGGCATCCAGCTGTAAAAACCTTGCCAAAACTGACCTCGCCTGTGCTTGTGCCATATAAAAAGCACTAAGTCTACTCTGCTGCGTGGTTGGTGTTAGGAAGGGCATCAGCTGTAAAAATCCTGCCAAAACAGTCACAGAAGTCTGATGCATGCTTCAGCCTCGTCAGCTCTTGTGGTACCATCCCACCCATCCATGCTAGCATGAAACACGAATGTTAAATGATGATGATGATATATATATGTGTGTATATATATATGTGTGTGTGTGTGTGTGTATATATATATATATATATATATATATATATATATATATATGTATGTATATGTATATATGTATATTTATGCATGTGTATGTGTTTATGTATGTGCATGTGTGTGTGTGTTTGTATACATATCTATCTATATTATTAAATACACCATTTATATAATAATAATAATAATAATAATTATGATAATAATAATAATAATAATAATAATAATAATAATAATGGAAATAGAGATAACTCGAATGTGGAATCTAAAAACAGAAACAATTCCTATCATAGTAGGTGCCTTAGGTATAATAAAAAAATATTCAGACAAATACATAACAAAAATAGCAGGACTTACAAATATATATAACATACAGAAAATTGCACTACTGGGTACTGCACACATTCTACGCAAAACACTTTCAATACAGTAAACATAAGAGCACCACAGCAAACCACAGCACATACCCAAGGCGCACAGAGCTGCGCTCGGTAGTGAAG
>NC_068982.1:84871732-84872646 GCF_001194135.2 Octopus bimaculoides | reverse complement strand
AACAATTACTAAAAGCACTAAAAGAAAGCAATTATTAAAGGGTTGACTGTCTGAAAATATTTCTATAAATTCATGTTCTACGAAATTTCCCATAATTTTGATTTCTCAAGTTTATTGAATTTTTTTAATGCTAATTTCTCGCAAATATAAATATTCACTGTGTCCAATTCATCACAAATTTAAATATTCATTGCATTCACTGCAGAGCATTCCATTTTCATTTGCAAAGTCTCTCACTTTCTCTTTTAAGTTTTAATTTGCTATTAATATATACACAATGTAAAAACATTATTTATTGAATGAAAATTTTTTTAAATACCTGTATAATTTTTGAACACGGGATAGCTGTGAGAAGAGCCTAGAAAGTTGGGTGATTACTATTAGAAGACGAGGAGAAAAAAACAAAATGTTACTGACAAGTACTCGAAACTTATTCACAGTTTCCAAACATAACTTCTACAGTGATACACACACACAAATACACTCGTGTGCACACATAAATACACATACACATCCATTTTCCATGCTGGCATGGGTTGGATGGTTTGACCAGAGCTAGCCAGCTGAAGAACTGCCCAGGCCCCAATTGTCTATTTTGACATAGTTTCTATAGATCAATGCCTTTCCTAATGCCAACTACTTCAAAGTGTGTAAGTATATCAGGTCATCCCATAAGTTCTGTCTAAATTTTGAATAAAGAAAACAAGTGATCAAATGTTATATTTAATTGAAATTTAATCATCAATGTACTTTCCCTGATTATCTATGACTTCCTTCCATCTATTTACAAGCTTTTTAATCCTATCAATGTAAAACTCATTTGGTTTCAAAGCGAAGAACTCTGAAATGTCAGTCTCGACCTCCTCTTGGCTTGCGAAAGTTATATCCATCAAATGATTCTGTAAACTATGAAA
>NC_068982.1:84863421-84871674 GCF_001194135.2 Octopus bimaculoides | reverse complement strand
ACTATGAAACAAATGGTAATCTGAAGGAGCAAGGTCGGGAGAATAAGGTGGATGAGGAATTTTTTCTTACCCAAGCTCTTCGATCGTCTGTGATGTGATCTTTGCAGTGTGGGGTCGTGCATTGTCCTTTCCGATTCACTAAAGCAGGTCATTTTTTCTTCAAAGCTTGGTTCAAACGCTCTAATTGCTGACAGTAGACTTGAGCATTGATTGTTGCAGTAGGTGGTAACAATTCAAAGTGAATTACTCCTTTACAATCCCACCAGATAGAGAGAACCTTTTTTCCATGAAGTTCCCTTCTCGGTTGTGGTTGAGCTTTTTTCCATTTACCAAGCCACTGTTTACGACATTTAACATTTCGATAGAAGATCCATTTTCCGTCACCAGTCACAAGTCTATCCAAAAACGGTGAAATGAGTTTGTGAGAATGGAGAGAAGAGCAGATGTCAACTTGGGATTTGCAGTTGCTTTCGGACAATTCACGAGGCACACATTTTCCAAGTTTTGGAACTTTTCCAAGTTGTTGAAGATGACGATGAACAGTTGTATGGTTTGAACTAAGCTTTATTGCCAATTCTTGAACTGACAATGCAGGATTTTCTTCAAGTAATGCCTCAAGGAGCTTATCATCAAACTCAACTGGATGTCCCGTTCAATCTTCATCTTCAAGGTTGAAATCTCTACTTCTGAATTTTGCAAACCATCTTCTGCAAGTTCTTTCATTCAAGCATTCTTTCCCATAAACTGAGTGTATGTTTCGAGTCACTTCGGCTGCAGAGTTTCCTTTTTTGTACTCATAAAACATTATGTGCCTCAAATGCTTTTTTGATGGTGCTAACAGTTCAACTTATATCTGTGCCTTTCATGACCACCTTTAATATACGAGGTGGCACTGTCACGAGTTCAAATCATTGAGCAAACCTTAGATGTTGACCAGCTCAGCTCTTTATCAAAAAGAGGTTCATTGCAGTTGCCCCTGTCATTAATTGTCAAAATTTATAAAGTAGGGAAGGTATGAGCGGTGATAGTGTTGAGAGAGTCAAAGATATAGAAATCAGGCGTAATTCATCAGATGTAAAAACAGCCAAGAAGTGGAAAGCAGAAGCAGAGACAAACTGATCAGAAGGGACTTGGATTTGGTGCATATTGATTCAGACCGTTTTCAAGTACAATGCAGAACAAATGCAGATTTATTGTTAGCAACAGCATCAAAGCAAAGGAAACAGAGAAGAAAGCTTAATTTGATTCAGTGCTCTCATCAAGGACAAATGACAAGATGAGAAGAACAAGATGAGAGAAAAATGAAGTTGGAATGAATTATGAAAGTGGAGTACATCACATCTGAATTTTCTGATTCGTTCATTCTACAATGCCTTACCATCACCTACAAACCTAGTAAAATAGAATGTATCAGAGAATGACAAATGCAGATGCAGCAAAGTCTGAACTTTGAAACACATTCTTTCTAACTGTTCACTGGGATGGAGACACAACCTGGTCCTTAAGGTCCTCTTCAATGCTACAAAGAACCAAATCGCTCTCATTAATGAATGCAAAAAAAACCTTTGAAGAAACCAACCAGAGATTTCATTACCTTTGTGTGTTCAGGACAGCAAATCCATTTGAAGAAGAAACATCTTGTGAACAATGAAAAGCAGAATGGCTATTGGAAGGTGGTTGCAGATTTACCAGGGTGGCAAGGATTCTTCCCCATTCCAGTTACAAAGAAACCAGATATTATCATGTAGTGTCAAAGGAAGAAATTAATAAATCTAGTCAAGTTAACAGTCCTTCATGAAGATAACATGGATGCCACTTGGACTCGAAGGACTGACTGTTATAAAAACCTCCTCAATCAAATCTGGATGTAGAGGATTTGTTGGACACAATGTGAAGCAGATATTGTCACTAGGCTTAACTCATTGTAAAGCAAATACCATCATGAGTGATATCTAGACTACAGTGGAGAAGGCAAGCCACTGGGTTTAGTCAAAAAGGGGCAATGAGAAATGGCTAGAATATTGAGTGAAACCTAGTAACCAGGTGATCTAGCAAGCTGGTTTGTAACAATGCCATCGAGAGGAAGACGCCAAAACAGTGCGCATTCTCTCCCGAGGACCCCATAAGCTTGCTTAGCATCCAGTATGCAGAGTAGTCAACTGGTATCTCTTGCATCTGCAAGTTGTTTGCAACAAATATATTTTCATATATTTGTATATAGGGGAACAACTCTTCTTTTACACATTATTTATCAAAAACACAACTAGGCTTCGATTTAATCTTTTTATTAGGTGGGGTTTTTTTTTGTTTTGAATTTCTGTATGAGACCTTTGTAGTATGTTTGGAGCAGTATTATTCCCAAATTCATTTTTAACAATGTTTTCACACCATCTCAGCCCCCATCCTTAAGATGTAGGTTGATATTGGGTTTTCTTGCAGCCTTTGTTTCTCTTAATTTTACAATTAGAATTTGATTTTTAGAGTCAACCGTATCAAATTTATTTTAACTATTAAGTTGCACATCATTGATGATGTGTTTATCTTGTTTGTGACATGTACACATTTGTGTGTTAATTGTGGTCTTGTATTGTGATAGGAGTATTGCATATTTATTTCTTTATAGCCCACAGGGGGCTAAACATAGAGGGGACAAACAAGGACAAAGGGATTAAGTTGATCATGTCAACCCCAATGCATAACTGGTGCTTATTTAATCAACCCCAATAGGAGGAAAGGCAAAGTCGACTTTGGCGGAATTTGAACTCAGAACATAATGGCATGGCATGCTTACGATTCTCCCAGCTTGCCACCCTGGAGTATTACATATTGCTTCCATAATCAACTGTCTATTTCTGTTTGGTATTTATAAAGTATGGATGAGTAGTGGCGTGAAATTATGGCCGCCATTAAGAAAGTACAATCTACGCATGCGCAAGGGAGTTGCCTTCCCAGAAGCCCTTCAAGTGTGCATGTGTAGTAAAACCAGTACTTAAAGCACTTCTTTCGTTTTCTAACCCTCTTCAGCATGATACCTTTGATGTAACAACTTGCTCCTTTCAGATGCCTCAACGAAGCTTTTAACCTTCCAATGCTGATTACAAGCTAACCAGCGGCTGCCAGGCTGAATAACACAGGATTTGTAAAACCAAGCATCACCAAAAATCAAACTTATTTTTATTATGTTGTTAATTGTTCTATTGTTTCTTAATATATAATTTTGTTAAAAGGTGATAGAGAGAGACTAATGTCTCTATTGCAACTATCAACCTTTTACAAATGTATTTGTAAATATTTTCATATTTTGGTTTGTTTTGTGTATCGTGTAGTATGTAGCAATTGCTTTTTGTAAAAGCATGAGACAAGTGAGTGTTGTACTTGTCTGGGAAATACAGTTAGAAGCATGAAGTTTGCAATTTCTCAATTACATTAGACATTTGTAGCTTGTTCTTGGGCTTACAAGCCTATGGTGTGTTATAAGGTTTTGGTAATATATTATTGATATTAGTAAGGTGGTGAAGTGGCAGAATGGTAAGCATACCAGGCAAAATGTTTAGCAGCATTTCATCTGTCTTTATGTTCTGAGTTCAAATTCTGCTGAGGTTGACTCAACCTTTCATCCTTTCAGAGTCAATAAAATAAGTACTAGTTGAGCACTAAGGTTTGTGTAATTGACTTACCCTCTCCTACCAACTTGCTAGCCTTGTGCCAAAATTTGAAACCAATATATTATTGATGTCAGTTGATGGTTTGATGTGGCACATTTTGTGTTTTGTTTTATGAGATTTTTGATTATGTATTTATCTGCATTTGATTCTTCTAATACATTTTGTATGTTAAATGTGTTTTATTAGTTGGGGTAATACCCAATACATTATATTTCTGTCTATATTCACTGGTAGTTTGGTCTACTTGTCTGTTTGAATATTCATTGTTAATTGGTATTTGTTTATTCTGTAGATTTCTTTATTTAATGTTTCATTTGCGGATGAGAATCTAGAGGCTCTGAGTAATGATTTTGCCACTGACATTTTCCAGTTTTGTAGATGTTCACTAACTCCATGTCAGTGTATTTGTTTGTTTTTTGTGTAAATTGATGTAATGTATCTATTGCATTTAATCTGAATGATTATGTCTAGAAGTGGAATTGAATGGTAGTAAAACATGGGCTGTGACTGCAGAGGACATGAGAAGGCTTGAAAGAAATGAAACCAACATGCTCTGCTAGATGTGTAACGTCAGTGTGCACATACAACTGAGTGTAAATGCAATGAGAGAAAAATTGAGCATAAGAGGCATCAGATATAGTGTGCAAGTGGTACTGCACTGGTACAGTCATATGGTGAATATTGCTCTCTCTCTCCACCTGAGGTAGCAACACTCTAATGTAATACTTCTTTTACTGTTCCTCAATACTGCTCCCCACTTTATGTCTTCCAAAGTACTCGGTAACCTCACTACTGTTGAAGCCAATAAAAAGCACCTAGTACACTTTGTAAAGTAGTTGGCATTAGGAAGGGCATCAGGCCAAAGAAACCATGCCAAAGTAGACAATAGGGTTTGGTGCAGTCTCCTGACTTGCCAGCTCCTGTCAAACAATCCAACACATGCCAGCATAGAAAATAGAATTTCAATGACGATGCTGATGATATATTTTAACACTGAGTTGTTCTTTGGAGCCTCCTTTTAATGTTCAACTAATATAACACCTATGTATCTAGTGTATATAATATGTTAGTCATTAGTTATTATTTTGCTTTCTGTTACAGCAAGATAGAATGTGGAAAATGTAGATCCTAGAGGAGAAGGATAGTTACTCTGTTTTGTTAATATAGCTTACCTTGTAGGCATGTAAAGGTATTGTAGATGACACTGAGATAGCCTGAAAGAAAACATTAATAAAAATGAACTTGGGAACTTCATTGTTTCAAACATACTACAAGGGTCACAGTTATGAAAAAAAACTATTAAAAAAGATTAAACTATAACATAGTTGCATATATATATATATAAAAATCATTATCATTTAATTTAATATCAACTTTCTCTGTTGACATGAGTTGGAGAGTTTGACAGGAACTGGCAAGATGCAAGGCATGTCGAGCTCCAATATAATTTTAATTACAGTTCTACAGCTGGATGTGACAACATTAAACTACATCATCCTGGCCTAGAATAAAACAAGAATAACCACATTCATCTTGCCTAGGGTTAAACAAAAAAAGATTTGCACTCAGGTAACTAACCACATGTTGGATGCTTCACTTCACAGTTAGATGAAGAGCTCCTTCTGATGAGTTTAGAACTCCATACAGAGTATCATCATCCATAATGCAATAAAGTGTTCCCTTGACAATTTATTGTGGTTCAGCATCTAATTGTACTTGGAACATCCAATGAAGAGATTGCAAATAACTACAAAGGTGAAATGTATGTAGGAAACAAATGATGTTCATCATAATTTCTCATACACAAACACATACATCTTTTATCTTCTTTTACTTGTTCAATCATTGGACTGTGGCCATGCTGGGGCACCATCTTGAAGGATTTAGTTGAATAAATTGACCACAGTACTTATTTTTTTTAAAACCTGGAACTTATTCTATTGCTCCTGATGCAGTGAGTGGTGAACACAGGAGGAGGCAAGATAAATTGTGAATACCTATTGAAGGGGAAGGTGAAGGAAGTTGGTGTGGATCAGAGAGGATGGCAGCAAGATATGTTTTTTTTTTTTTTTAAAAAGACCCCCTCCCCCATCCACCACCATCAGTATATAAAGTATATAAAGTATATAATGTTTGATGCCAATAAATTATTGTTCCTGATCGTACACTGTCCTCTTTTTGGTTTCTATACCTGCCATGGACTGCTTGAAGTTTACCATCTTCCTACACTCAGATCCCTGGATCTTACCCATGTATATCAATATATATATATATATATATATATATATATATATATATAATCAAAAGAAAAGAATATTAAATTTGTTTTTAACTAATATGAAATGAAAGTTTTTACCTCACCCAGAAGCTTATTCTTGGTGAGATTTCTGATCCCAAACTATTTTGTCTATCATTTTATTTTTTATGCTCCTAACCACATCACTCAAATAAAATACCAGTCAGTAATGAATCAAGTTAATCAAGTCACTTCTTCCTCCTTACCCACATATTTGTGGTCTTATATATACTAGAAACAATTATTATTTTTAATGCTGGAACATCTCAAATTTCAGGTAGGATACAATTGATATTATAGATCCTGTTATTGTATTGTACTGATATCAGGAATAGGGAATGTTAACTTCATCAAAATCTGAAATCAGAAAATACTGGAAGATAATTTAGTTGGTTCATTGCTTTACCATTTCTGTTAATCCACTCTAACTGATTTAATCAATAATAAACAACAGACATAATTATTATTCTTTCCATTATAGACACAAGGCTTGAAATTTTGAGGGAAGGGGCTAGTTGATTATATCAACCCTAGTACTTGACTGATGCTTTATTTTATTGACTTTAAAGAAAGTCAAAGGACATAGAGCTGGAAGATATGCCATAAAGCGTTTTCTCCAATATGCTAATAATTCTGCCATCTCATTGCCTAAATAATAATAACAACAGTTTTATGAGTAATTTTCGACTACAAACAGCAGAACTTACACACATACATACATACATATATGTAAGAATTCAATAACCTTGTTTGACATCTCAGCTAGTGAGGCTTAAGAAGAAAAGAAAAACAAAGGAAGTAATTTATGTACACAAATATTTTAAAAGTTTATTCAATGTCAACAATTTTTTAATTTTTGAAACAATGTTAAAAGTAATCTTTTCAGTCAGAAGGATCCATATGGATGTTTTTTTTATTGGTTTTGGTGAGAATATTCCAAATATATCTCTAGTTTCCTGTAGAGTAAAGTGAATGAGAGCTACCTGTGCTTCAGGAGAGGAAGCTAATCTTTTGTTGGTAGCTTTCCTCGCATTAGCGATTATAGTTGGTATTGTAAACCAAAGAAATACTTATTATCTCCCATGATACAGCTGCTGTCTACTATAACCGTGAATTACAAATACTTGTGTAGCTATATAGAGCTAAGCAGACATTGCTAGTGAACTTCTTAGCTATGGAAGCAAAACAGCACTACCTAAAGCAAAACCTAATCTTTTGGTTGCCTCATCACAGCCATTTTTTAGTATTTTTAGTTAACAAAACCAAAAATCCCTTTTGTTGCAATATTTGTATTAAAAGACATTACTTTTGTTTCAAATAATATGTAACATAATGAAGAATACAGTTTAAATTACTTTGTTAAGCTGGTATCTCAAACAAATTGAGAAAATTTTAATGGCCAATTTTAATTTAGATCACTATAAAATAAAGGTTGTGTTATAGAACCAGGGGCAGTTTCACACAGGTTAGTATTAAAAGGGTTATGTAAGGCAAACTTGAATTTATTAAAAAAATATTCATCTACCACTGAATATGCATTTAGCTCTTCCAAGGAAATGTTTAATTTTCCAAATCACATACATCTGATCAACTGTTAATTATTCTAACCATTATATCCTTGCTAGAGTAGTGCAGCTAAACAAAGCAACATATACACACAAGACATGTCATATATTTATTGTCTTCAGATACAACATACAACTCACATTACATGATATCTTTTTAATTACATACTTGTGTGTGAGTACATGTGTATGTAAGCATATATGTATGGGTGTGAACATGCCAGTGTGGTTAAGTAGCACCTTGGGCAAGTGTCTTTACTATATCTCTAGGCTGACCAAAAACATTTGAATGAATCTATGAGATGCACACACACACTCACACACATACACGTATCTGTGTGCATGAGTGTATGTGTTTCTTAAATGTAGCACATAAATTACAAACTAACAGTCATCATCATTTGCAATCTTCCACGAAAAAATGTCCGACCAATGTATTGTTCATGTTGGAAGGACTAGGTGATATACTATCTTAGTGAAAATGAGGCAGAGTTTTCGGCAGGAAAAGTATCTGCCTCAGAGAACTTCATCAGGTCTGTGAATGCATGAGAAAGTGGACATCAAAATTACTATGAAACTTACACTTACATGCATGCATATACATGTGTATGTATGCATATATATATATATATATATATATATATATATATATATATACACATATATATACACACACACACACATATATATATATATATATATATATATATATATATATATATATATA
>NC_068982.1:84843318-84861157 GCF_001194135.2 Octopus bimaculoides | reverse complement strand
ATATATATATATATATATATATATATATGCGTGTGTGTGTGTGTGTATATATCATCATCATCATCGTTTAACATCTGTTTTCCATGCTGGCATGGGTTGGGTGGTTTGACTGAGGGTTGGCAAGCTAGGCAGTCACACCAGGCTCCAATCTGATCTGGCAGTGTTTCTACAGCTAGATGCCCTTCCTAGTGCCAACCAGTCCAAGAGTGTAGTGGGTGCTTTTTACATGCCACCAGCACAGGAGCCAGTCAGGTGGCACTGGCATCGGCCAAGTTCGGATGGTGCTATTTACATGTTACCGGCACCAGGATCTTGTATGCAATAAGTGGATTCGATCCACCATAGCCAAATTTAAATTAACACTGCAACTGAGCTTTTCCCACAGTGGAATATAGTTTTTCTCTGACAGCAGTTTTACATTTACCAGATGCCTTTAGCTAGGCTGAAATAATGTCTTCACCACTTGACCCTTTCTAACCTTTTCTACTCCATCAAAACCCAGAATAGAGATACCAAGACCACCAACCAAATCTATTGTTTTCAATATGTCTATTCTTCTGGATAGTTATAAAAGTAAGAACACCCCAAGCAATAAGCAGTTAGTGATGATTCATCGAGTTAGTCACTTGGGTGACAACGAAGTCTGGCTGACCAGCTAGAACCTTAGTCAGAGTTTACTGTCAGCAACTGCAAGACAACGTCCCACTAGCTCTAATTCTATTCTCTTACATCATTCTATCTCTCTCTGTAATTACTACTAAACAATGAAGAGGACACAAACACAAACTTTACTTCACATGCTTTTGAATTTATCATAACCTGCCCGTCGAGGCAAGGTATTGTAACGTAACGGAAAATGAATATTTCCTTAAAAATTCATGCATTGTCCATCTTTCACATCCTACAACATGCCATTATAACAACAAATTTTTATTGTTACAACTGCTGACTCCGAAATTTCATAATATTGTTTACAAATCAATTCTTCCCATTACAATTGGTGACCCTCGACTTCAATTAAAAGAACTTTATCGTTACAATTATCACGTTGGGTCACCAATTGTAACAATAAAGTTTTTTTAATTGAAGTTGAGGGTCACCAATTGTAATGAGAGGAATTGATTTGTAAACAATATTAGGGAATGTCGGAGTCAGCAGTTGTAACAATAAAAATTTGTTTGTTATAATGGCAAGTTGTAGGATGTGAAAGATGGACAATGCATGAAGTTTTAAGGAAATATTTATTTACTGTTACGTTACAATACCTTGCCACAACGGGCACGTTATGATAAATTCAAAAGCATGTGAAGTAAAGTTTGTGTTTGTGTCCTCTTCATTGTTTAGTAGTAATTACAGAGAGAGATAGAATGATGTTGTAAGAGAATAGAATTAGAGCTAGTGAGAGTTGTAGGGTGTGGAATGTTGTCTCACAGTAGCTGACAGTAAACTTCATTTCTCCCTCTGACCAAGGTTCTAGCTGGTCAGCCAGACTTCGTTGTCACTGAAGTGACTAACTCGAGTCATCATCGACAAACACACACACACATATATACATATACAAAATTAAGAGGAATGACCACCAAAGTGGACTCCTATATGCTAGAAATAGACGTCAAATCGCCTAGCCACGAAGAGTATGTTCTCAGCGTGCCAGATTGAAGACATTTGAAAAATACACCAAATATAATTTGCAAAACTTTAAACATGCTCCCTTTCTGGTGAGTGTTCTGTGTCTAGTTATGGAAATTATATTTTGTAAGCAACAGACTACGCTGATGAGCCTACAGATATTTACATGCGTAAATATTAACAGGCGAAACCATTGGTACATAGGTAATCGTTTTTTTATTTCGTATATTTTCATTTGTCTTGCTCATTTTTAAAATCTGGCATTTTGCTGAAATTTTTTTCTTGAGAACATACACTTTGTGGTTAGGCGATTTGACATCTATTTCTAGCATATAGGAGTCCACTTTGGTGGTCATTCCTCTTAATTTTGTATGTGATATAATTTTAATCTTCGGATTTTTTAAATATGCTAAGCCACTGGTTTTAATTGATTAATATCAATTTCTACCCTCAGTATTTAATTTTATATATGCATATATATATAATATATAGAATTCAGGATAAAATCATGTTAATGATCATATCAAGAGGCCAGCAGCAAACCTTGTAGGTAATTTATATACTAAATTAATAATTATATTAAAGGGATCAGGAAAAGGCCTTTTTGTACATGCTGAATGTAAACATCAAAGGCACTAAAAAGCCACTGTATAACTCCAACAAAATCAGTGTTTTGTAGTAGTTATACAAAGGTTTTTTAGTGCCTTTGGCATCTACTTTCAGCATGTAAAAGATTTTTTTCCCTGGTCCCTTTAATATAATTATATATATAATTATTAATTTAGTTTATATATATATATATATATATATATATATATATACACACACACACATGCACATAAATACATAATCAGGGTGTAGAAAGTGCGTACTCCGAACGAATAAGGTAATGTAATCCGATGGTAGAAAGAATTCTGCACATTAGGTACATGCATATATACAGATATATCATCATCATCATCATCATATAACATCTGTTGCCCATGCTGGCATGGATTGGATGATCTGACCAGGGCTGGCAAGCTCAAAGGCTGCACCAGACTCCATATATATATATATATATATATATATATATATATATAAGGTTAAGAAGGGTATTGGATTTAACCAAACCCAAAGATACAGGTAATACCGAGTAAGTGCTGTATACCGGCTAGTTTTGCCCCATTCATTGTATAAACAGGATTGGGGATTATAAGTCGTGTATTAGCGTGTGTATGTATAAAGAGAGAAAAGGATAAAGAGGACAATAGCAAAGTTAGAAATATATTTCATGGATAAAGTCTTACAGCTGTTTCAGGGAAAATCCAATGTATCCCTTCATCGGAGACAGAAATAGTAGAGGAATGGATTATTATATCTAAGCTACACTCCAAGTACTGTTTTTTCTTTATCTTTTTTCAGTGCATCACACTCACTCTCACTTCCTACTATAACTCTCCTCCTATAGATATAATAATCCATTCCTCTACTATTTCTGTCTCCGATGAAGGGATACATTGGATTTTCCCTGAAACAGCCGTAAGACTTTATCCATAGAATATATTTCTAACTTTGCCATTGTCCTCTTTATCCTTTTCTCTCTTTATACATATATATATATATATATATATATATATATATATATTTGACAAGAAGGACAACAAAAGAAAGAAAGAGACCTCGATATTATGCAAATAGAGGAATTTATCTGTAAAAATATGTGACACTTATTCAGTAGCCATGATAATGTTAAGGGTATGCAAATAAGGCTCCTATTTCATTATGCTGGCTAGTGTCTAATGATACTAATGGGTCAATGTTTCAGGGTTGCTGCATGGTTATACTGATATAATGTAGAATAAATATAATAATAATAATTCTAGGATGGAATTTATAAATATCTAATGCATCATTACACACGTTTCCACAAATCACATGATTTTAATATCAAAGTCTGTATACTTGGGATGATTACAGTATAGATTGTAGTATCTGTGGGCATCCAGTTGATCATCATCATTGATTCATTTCATCAAGCAATACTACATATGTTGCAGATGCCTTGAAGAAATCCTGGAAATAATCACATCCAGGGAAAATGTGATAGACACTCTGAGATGGTCATATCATGTAAATATAGGAACAAGATATCATCATGGAATTTGAAAAAAATATTTTGAAAGAAAGTAACAAATTATAGAACAGATAAGGAACCTAAACAAATAAATGAACATACCAATGTTTAAGATGATGCACACTATACCAACAGAAATAGTGAAAAAGTCACCATAAGAGGGTACTATTAATCAATTCAATCAACAAATCCCACTGTGCAGCAGCTGATCACCTGTTGGGTTCAGAATTTACTGAGGAGAGTCACATCTTTAATGAAATAGTAGAACGAAATGTACTACTATTTGCTGAATGAATGACTATCCTTAAAATCTGCAGAATGAATAACAAATAAATCCAACACCACCACACACACCTCCATCTCCATATTACTACCATTCCTTCCTCTACACCCATCACTGACCTCCCCCTATCAAGTACATACAGAAATACCCACATAGCTAGATTGGCCTTCATATTGGCAAGAAGGGATAAACATCCCACTCTGATTCATGCACTAATGTAGTATCGCCTCATGAAATGAATCAATAATAATGATCAACTGGATACCCATGGATACTACATGGTCTATACTGTAATCATTTTAAAGTCATGTGATTTGTGGAAACACGTGTAGCAATATTTATAAATTCCTTCCTAGAATTATTGTTATTATATATATATATTTAAAGCTGCATATTACTCTACCTTTGGTATTTGAGTACTATCTTTTTCCACTTTGTTTTGCATTTATGCACTTACTTGTGTGGGTGTGTGTGTGTTTTCAAATCCATCATCATCATTTAAACAGCCACTTATCCTTCCTTGCATGGGTTAGACAGTTTATTGAGGCAAAATTTTTACAATCAGATGATTTTCCTCTTGCAAACCTTTACCTATTTCCAAGTAAGATAATATTTCCCCACTGCCATATATGTTTCCATAGAATACTGGAAATGGATGACACTGTTTCTATGACAGTGACACTTGTTTACAACTAATACATGATGTCAAGACAAGAACACAAACATATACACACTCACACATCTCAAGCTATAGATACATATATGATGGGATGCTTTCATTTTCTGTCAATCAAATCCACCCACAAAGCTGTGGTTAGCCCGGGGCTACAGTAGAAGACACTTGCCCAAGATGCCACTGCAGTGTGACTGAACCCGAAACCTTGTGGATAGGAAGCATACAGCCACACACACATACAAATGTACACCCCTATATGCATAAAAACAAAACAAAACAATGAGTCTTACAGCTGAGTATTCTGAACATTAGCATTCTCAGCCAGAATTATCAGGACACACTGACAGATACAGCCCATACAACCAAATTTTATTCACAAGACTTGGGCCAACCCAAGCATATGGTAAAAGACACTTGCCCAAGTGGCAGAGCAGTGAGATTGAACCCAAGACAGTGATAGAAAACCAAAGTTCTTAACCATTTGGCCACCCACACACATCTGTGTAACTTTCATTACAACACTAATGGATCTCAGACGGCTAAGTTGGCTGTGTTAAGGTGTTGGACAGTTAGCAATTCATATATCAGCAGCACTGCATTGCATATATATAACCATAGCTCAGTCCACTTAGCTGTAAACCGTGTACCACAGGCAATTATAACTCCTGACTTAAAGCAACAGAAATGCTGTATAAGTGCTTCTACTTTAGGCATAAGGCCAGCAATTTTAAGGTAAAAGAGTTAAGTCAGTTATATCAACCCCTGGTACTTCACTGGTACTTATTTCCTGGATAGATGAAAGGCAAAGTTGACCTCTGTGACCCAAAGTTGACCCAGGACATAAAGAACCAGAAGAAATACCACAAGGCATTTTGTTGCATGATTCTACAAAATGACAGCCAATGGAATGCTGTGAAATATTTCCTTAGTATGTAGTGCAGAGTTCAAATCAGAGCAAAAGTATAACCTGTAGAATACAGGTTTCTTAATTGGGTATTAGTGTTTTTTAAGTGGGGAGTGGGGTTAATGAAAGTGTTGCTGGGTTGTTACAGTTGTTGAATTTATTGTTATAAATACCAATAGCATTGTCAGATACACCCGCCTGGGTAATGGCATAGGGTTGAAGGTGAGACGGGTGGCAGAGGGTTACAATGGATGAGATTTATGTTTCAGAATTCCTGGTGCAAAGGACTGGGTTCTGTTAATGTTGCTTCGCTTAAATACATCACATGAAAATGAAGCTTTTAGTGATGTATAAATGACTCAACATCACAATCTTAGTTACTTTGCCTTGTATAGGATATCGAAACTGAGTCTTAAAAGAAGTGCCATGTATTTTTCAGTTAGTTTGATTTCATTTTGTTTTCTAAGGTAGGATTTATAATTACGAGTTCAGAACCTTCGATTTTGACCTCTTCGTAAAGCCAGGGTCGTTCACAGCGACATTCCGTACCGCATTTCTCCGAGCCACATTTCAGACAAGGGAAATGACAGCCGGGACAATCCATATCCAAACAGTCACACATATCTATACCCGTAGATATCAAACATCCGGACTCATCGTACATTTGCCACTCATTGCACTTCTTCCGCTTCCTTTTCTTTTTTTTCGTCGCTTTGAAGCGAGCAGAGGATTTCATGGTGGGAATAGCTTTAGTTCTTGTCACTGCTTTAGAAGACGTTGTCACTGAATGACCATTTCTCCCACCCGATCTAGTAGTTACCGCAAGAGTGTTTTCGTTTTTCATAGTTTCATTTGCCCTCGTTACCGAACTACCATCAGTACTGTTCTTATCGAGGGTCTTCTCGTCAGAAGACCAACTTTTATTGTTTATCGGAGGAGGTTGTCGTTTTTTCCGGTCATATTTTTCTGTTAGATTAACATCCTTCACATCTGTCGTCTTGAACCCTTCATCCACTTCTTTCTTCCCGCCATCAACACCTTCACTTATGTTGGTGTCTTGTCGACACTGGCGCCGAGAAGCCCTAGTAACTATCATTTTCCTTCGGGAATTATCACCTCCCCCATCACCACTTTCATCATCATCATCATCACCACCACCAGACTCACTTTGTAATTCTTTGCCGTCTTTTTTTTCCGAACTCGTATCTGCCGCTTTCATCGTCTTTCTTGCAAACTGTTTTTATTATTGTAGAAAAGAAGTTGTGCCTTTGACAACTTTATGTACATTACATTTGTCACTCTACTAAAACAGTGTAATTACCATTAATTAACATTAAATAGTTTGTTTTTTTAACATATTTCCAACTCCAGGCAGCAAAACAGAGAAGAAATTATTGGATGTATAATAATATTCTAAGTTATCGATGTCCTTTAATTATTGTCAGTTTTTTTATTGTTGCTCTTCCCAAAAGTTAAATTACGATTGTTTCTTGCAGTTTTTGTGTATATATATATATATATATATATATATATATATATATATATATATATATATATATATATATATATATATATATATATATATATATATATCGTTTGTGAGTGTATATTGTTATATATTTGTATATACTGACAATAAATTGAATCGAAGTGAACGACGAAGTAACTTAGAATGTAAGTAGATGAGAAACAAGGAATAAAACAGTAAATAGTTTTTTTTTTTTAACTTTGCAAGTTGTAAGTTGACATGTGGAAAGTGGAAGTTAAAATAATGACTTCATCATCAAAGAAAAAAAATTATAAACAACTCACAACTGCTATTCTGTAATGAAATAATCAAAGCGTCCCATTCAGTACTAGAATATATGTATATATCGATATGTCAATATATTTCTAATAAATCTAAATCTAACAATAAATCAGAGTTGTGGTGGTAAATGGGTTCCAACCAGGATTTATCTTTCTTGTATAAATGTTTATGTAACTCTCCTCAGCATGGCGAAGTGAGGTAAATTTACTTCATACACAACTAGGTCTGGCGATTATGTCTGTTTATTATTGTATATTTCCAGGCACTCTTTTAATAAATCCTGTTTGTTGATGCTTGAGATTTTTATGTGTATAACAGGTCGGACATCAGTTTTTTTTATGTTGGTTGTTTATCACAACAACAGGTCGTTGAAATGTGAGATATACTATATCTTTATTTATAATGTTTTCATTCGTAAGTTATAACGAACATTATTGTTTATCAATTAAAAGCTATAATGATAATTTCGTTACTTATAACTCAATTATAAGTATTTATCACTAAGCATAACTCTTAGTTTAGTTTAGGCTGCGTAAATGTTATGATGTATACATGACAAGACATTGAATGAGCGTTTATTACGTGCATGTATGTTGAAGATATAGATTATATTTTTTTGACCGTTACACATAAAAAAATAATTTCATTAATATACAGAAATAAATTCAACAAGTTGAAAGAAACGAGAAGTAAAAGGAATTAAGTTTCTACATTAATTTATTATATACATATTTTTACATTTATAGAAATTTAGAAACAAAGCATTTCATCGTAGAGAATTTACGACTTAAATTTATTATTAACTAGTTTCTCATTCTAACTAACAAGGTTTCACGACAATTCAATACTGTCGGATTTGAGTATTGAACATGGCATATATATTAGCCTATACTCAAAAGGGTGAGCGTCGTGGACATGAGTAACATTCAACGATCACTGGAGATTTTGCCGAAAATCAGGGTTTTTATAACTACTCATACACGAATCATAGAACCGTAATCCCGTGAAAGATTTCTTCAACGAAGTTCATAATTCGTATATGGGCAGTAATTTTTAACCAATGAGAAATCAATAATTTCTCATGTTCGGGCAAATGAACTTACGTTCTCTCTCCGCCTCTTATGAGTTTACTACAAGATATAAAGGATAAAAGTGAGGCCAACTCGTCGGTTTGCTTTAGGAACGCACCTCTCCAATTAAATGACATGCAATGAAGAAAAAAGTTATAAAAAGGAAAATATATATAAAATAAATAACGTATACAAAAAAATTAGAAAGATTAATCCATTTGTAAATATTTTATTCAAAAACAGAAACGGGAAGCGGGCATTTGTGGAATATAAACAAACATGTCAGACGATTCAAGGTGCGGTAATTTACTTTTACCAATCAGGTATTATTAATGATGCGAGAGGCCCGACAATATCGTCTGCGAATTGTAAGAAGACCGTTTCACAATCTGTTTCTTGAAAAACTTGCGTATGCCTTAAGCATATTTGCTCTGTTGCTTTATAATTATTTCTGTCGTAAAATTGGGCGAAGGTATGCGTGTGCACACCACTTAACCCCAACCCTAATCCTAACTCTAAACCTAAGTAACCTTAACCCTAATCCTAACACTAACCTTAATTCTAATCCTAACCCTAATCCTAATGCTAATCCTAACACTGACCCTAGCTCTAACCCTAACGAGTATGCACAGTAAAAAAAAAATCTGATTAAAAACAATCAAGAATTTGCAAACGACATTGTTGGACCCCTCGTATCATTAATAATACCTAATTGATAAAAGTAGATTACCACCCCTTCTATCGTCCGAAATGTTTGTATTCCACAAGTGCCTGTTTCTGTATTATTTTTTTAGTATAAAATATTCATAATGGATGAATCTTCCTGATTTTTTTGGATACATTATTTACTTTGTATATATTTTCCATTTTCATAACATTTTTCTTCATTATACTTCATTTTATTGGAGAGGTACGTTTCTAAAGGAGCGCCGACGAGGCTCATTTGGGTGCACTAGTGGAAATTCTAAAGTTTAGTGAAAATTTTAATATTTGGTGTATTGATGTAATTTTCCATGCTGAATCTCCGGGGCTAATTCACTTTTACGGTACTACTAAAGAAGAGTGGCCCCAACGCACACACGCGCGACTGCGTGGGTGCGCGCTAGCTAGTCGTGAGTAGTCGATCCTACAACAAGTGCACATGTGCGAGTGCGCGTATGCAAATGAATACATGCGCGCATATGCAAATTAGTACATGCGCGCATGTGCTCTCTTTTACGGCTGAAATGGCTGAATATATATCAAAAATACCTTTTTTTTTGTAAATAAATATAATAATTAAACAATTTTTTGTAAACAAAGTAAATAATTTTTTAAAAAGTAACCTTAACCCTAATCCTAACACTAACCTTAATTCTAATCCTAACCCTAATCCTAATGCTAACCCTAATCCTAACACTGACCCTAGCTCTAACCCTAACGACGTAAATAGATAAAAAAAACAAATCGACACACTACCTTTCTGGCAATGTGAACATCGGGGACTTACACAATTCAGAACTTTCTTCATTTTTAGAAATGAATAAGCTGCATCAAAATCTTGAATGTAAGGCAACATATCATAAATCATGTTTACAATAAATTACCAATGTCAACAAATCCTAGTAAACTTTTTAGCACAAGGCTCTCTATCGAAACAATTGTTAAGCGAACTGCTTAGCACCAGGTTTTCCGTAGAAATGATATTTCTTAAGCCAATCCTTGGAAATTTTTTTTTTTGATTTGCGCATGCTCAAATTTGGCCGTGATTCCAACGGTCAAGAATTCTAGACCTTGACAACCATGTGCGATTTGGATAGCTTTCTTGGAAGTTGAATTTGAAAATGTATGAAGTTAACAAAAACAGGTAGTGTGTTATTTTTATTCGATTTGTTTTTTTTTATTTATTTACGTTGTTTAGAAAAAAAAAATTTAATTAAAAAAAGTTATTTACTTTGTTTAATTATTATATTTGTTTACAAAAAAAAAGGTATTTTTGATATATATTCAGCCATTTCAGCCGTAAAAAGAGCGCGCATGTACTAATTTGCTTACGTGCACACATGTATTCATTTGCATGTGCGCACTCACACACACGCACACGCGCACTTGTAGGATCGACTACTCACGACTAGCTAGCGCGGGTGCACGTTGGGGACCACTCTTCTTTAGTAGTACTCACTTTTACTACAAAACTTTTTCAAAAAAGTTACAGATAGGCGTAGGAATGGCTGTGTGGTAAGTAGCTTACTTACGAACCACATGGTTCCGGGTTCAGTCCCACTGCACGACATCTTAAGCAAGTGTCTTCTACTATAGCCTTGGACCAACCAAAGCCTTGTGAGTGGATTTGGTAGATGGAAACTGAAAGAAGTCCGTCGTATATATGTATATATATGTATATATGTGTGTGTGCATATGTCTGTGTTTGTGTCCCCCCCCACCCCAACATCGCTTGACAACCGATGCTGGTGTGTTCACATACCCGTAACTTAGCAGTTCGTCAAAAGAGACCGATAGAATAAGTACTCGGCTTACAAAGAATAAGTCCTGGGGTTGATTTGCTCAACTAAAGGCAGTGCTCCAGCATGGCCACAGTCAAATGACTGAAACAAGTAAGAGAGAAAGAGTATAACACTGGTCAACACCTATTTTCTGGCACAAGGTTTATCAACAGCTCTTAGCTAATTTTGGGTGCTGAATCCAAATCTGACATCAGATTTTTGCGATATAAATTTTTTTTAGTTTTGCAAGAAACAGCTAATGCTTATAAAGGAAGAATTAGCCCATAAAGTGCTGGGATTTGCACTTACATAGCATGGACTGCTCAGCACATTTTATGAAAATGAAACTACCATGCCCACATAAAAAGCAAAAAATAGTTAAAATATCTTTATTGTATATTATGGTGGTAAGTTTTACATCATCTGAAAAGTCATTAGTTGAACTATTAATCCTCCTGCATTCTGGTGGTAGTTGTAGTGGTGGTGGGGGTTTTCGAGCGTTTGATTGACATTAGACCCCAATAAACGCCCATAAATTAAATGCATTTATCTGGGCCATGATCGTGGCCTGTCATGCTTTATGTGCTAAGCATATGTAGATACAACTTTGGTTAATGTTTACAATACTACCTGGAAACGAAATAAAAAAAAGATAGTGGAACGGGTGTAAAAAAATGTGTAGGAAATGAATATGAAAACAAAAATGCACAGAAAGCAAGCAGGGTGGGGGAGAGGACTTCAGAAAATTCACAAGATCTGAGTTTTTCTCTCATAACCTTTAGGAAAATGTGTTTCTTTAAATGAAATTTTATATAAATACCTTTCAAACGGTATAGATTACAATTATAAAGAAATTTGTGGGGAAAATCTTGGGGTGGGGAGAGGACTTTTGAAAAATTCACAAGATCTGATATTTTCCCCCATAACTTTAAGGAAAATGGATATCTTTTATTTCAGAAACAAAAAGTGTTTTTCTTTTTTTCGATGAATGAATTACAGTGACCTAATATGTCAATCTGCAATCTGGGATTAATATATCCAATGATTTTTAAAAGGTATGTAAAAAATATTTTGTTTTAATACTATTACTTGCTTCACACACACACACAGAAACTAATGTGGTTTTTATAAGGATTTTATATCAGTCTTTCTTTCTCCTGTCCAGACTTCATTACCAGTAATTTTTATAACTTCCGCATTTTCACTTATTATTCTTTTCAAACTTGTTTGAATTTTTGATCTAATGTAATCCAGTCTCTAGAAAACGTATTTCTACAAAATGTTATCTTAAACTATGGGTAAAGAAAGGGGGCTAATGCAGTTTCGCACCTCACCTTTTCAAAAAAAGTTTCTTCAGATTCCTAGTTATGGTAAAGGTGCACTTGTAAAAATTTAACAAAATTTTAAAGAAACAGCCCCCGTCTTCCTGACAAAATAAGTGTTTTGTGGCATATAAAGGTCACCATAATTCATTCATAGAAAAAAGGAAAAACAACATTTTCCAATAATTCCAGTCCCCACATTTTTTCCAAGCAAATATAAGGGGTTTAGGGCACATTAGGCATCTGTAATGCATGTCGTTTGAAAGGTATTTATATACAATTTCATCAAAAGATATTTATTTTCCTCAAAGTTATGGGTGAAAAACTCGGATCTTGTGAATTTTCCAAAGTCCTCTCCCTACCCCCATGGAAAAGATTTTACTTACAAATTTCTTTATAACTGTAACCTATGCTGTTTGAAAGGAATTTATATAAAATTTCATAATAAAAAGCCATTTTCCTAAAAGTTATGAAGGAAAAACTCGGATCTTGTGAATTTTCCAAAGTCCTATTCCCCCACCACCCCGGTGCTTTCTGCACATTTTTGTTTTCATACTTTAATCAACAATATGTCTTTTTTTAAATCTAATTAAATCAAAACACAAAGTTGTGGGAGTAAATGCATATTAGAATGTAAGATTTAAGCTTGGTGATAACAAAATATGAATACAAAATCTCTATTCATTGTAGTCATTCATTCTGATCATCTTATTACTGCAAGAACTTCCTCATTTTTAAAGATCTCTTGTGCACAGTTTTTGAAATGTCTCTCATCAAGCAGTAATCTGCCATCAGCTTTGGTAGCATTCTTCCATTACTTTTATGTCTTGATGAAAGTCTTCATCTTCTTCACTAACATCACACAGATTCTCTGGATACTCACTCAAGTAACTGTGTAAGTCAGGGATTCTCAACCATTTTTTATCTATGGACCCCCTTGATTACTATCTTTTCTGGTGGACCCCCATAACCATTCAATGTTTAAAAACTAGTTTTGTAGGCACTTCTATCAAAACTCTTGTTTTGTTTTTCACGCATTGGCTTGTGTAGGTTGAACTATGTAAAATGTTTGAGAAAGAAACCTCGCTGTTTCTTGCAAATACATCTAAAGCAAAATTTTTTCAAGGGCCCTTAAAATACTGTTGTAGATCCCCAAATTATTATTTTGTTACATGGACCCCCCAGTTGAGAACCACTGGTGTAAGTAATGCGATTTCATGCTCATTCTACATCCAAGTGCTTGCAAACTCAAGAGTAGCTCCTCCTCAATCTCTTGATAGTTGTCAGCTTTCCTGTTCCCAAAGAAATTCTGCACCACATCAGAGAAGACTTTCCAAGCTCTAGCCTCAGCTGCACTCATTGTTGTAACAAAATGTGGATCCCTGAGGAGTGTTTTTATTTGAGATTCATCAAATATTCCTGCCTTCTTCTTTTCATCACTGAGACTTAGAAAGGTTGTACATATATAATTGAAGTAGTTTCCATTGTGATCAAGAGTTTGGATGGATTGTTTCATCACACCAAGTTTTATGTGCAGTGGGGGAAGACAATGCTTTTCCTGTCAACCAGAGGTTCATTAATGATGTTCTTATCACCTGGTGTCAAACTGTTTCTCGGGGGCCATTCTGTTTATGCCCAGTGATTCTTTGTAACCCTACTGTCCCAGTAGCATAGGAAACAAGGGCACTTAGTGTAATCTTCTTGCTGGCCCAATAGAAGGTTTATGATTTTAAAATCAACATAAATTACCCATCCATGAACACGATAGTGCAATCTCTGTAGAACAATCTTGATGTTGGCATACTCTTTCATTTTTATAGTGTCCTATGGGAATTGAGCCATACAGATTCCTGTTGTGAAGTAAAATGCTTCAAGCTGTTTGCAGAGCTGTCAATAAAAAGTCTCCACTCGCATGAATCATATGCCAGCAGTTACATATTGAGAAGAAGCCCTTCAACATCATTACTATAAACAGGCTGGCCATCTGAAGAGAAGTACTTTTGCAGTTCTGCTTCTCTGTTACAATAAAAGGAGACACAAGTGCCAGTTTTCAGTAGTCTTTTCTCTTGCAACCTAGAAGCCAACAATTCAGTAGACTGCTTTGGCAAATACAAATCCCTGACCAGATCATTCAATTTAGTCTGACTAAACGGAAAAATTATCACAGCCTGTATCAGATGGCATAAACTGTTCATGTTCATCAGTAATAGGTGAACTGAGAGCTTCATCAGTGACCTGTAGCAGCTCAATAAATACAGGCACAGGTATTTCCTTGGAGTGTGCAATTGGTCGATGGGCAGATGAGATATCTGGGTATTGCAAGTGTCATTTGATTTTCGTATTGAACCCTTTTACTTTAACAAGGCAGAAGTAGCAGTTATCCACATGGTTTGTTGGTTCTCTCCAAACCATTGGCACACCAAACTTGAGCTTCACATCCCTTCCTTGAGACCCTGATTGCAAAGTTTCAACACAGGTTATTAATGTTGTGCTTTTGTGCTTGTGGAGTGAAGTTTCCACATATGTAACAGAAGATATTGGGGTCATTATAGCACTTCCTTCTTTTTGATGTTGTATCCATAACACAGTGGCTTAGTTCCCACCTAAGAAGAAGAGAAAGGGTTTTAAAGCAAACCTCAGCTTAAACATATTCAAAATTAGCATGGCAATCTCGCCAAAATTCCCGCAACTAGTGGTGTAAAGTTAACTTTTGGTATGTTCCTGGTAAATAAAGGTATATATCGATGGCACAAAAATGTGACATACTAGAACAAATCTGAGGTCAGTTTTGGAATCAGCACCCCAAAATTAGTCTAAAACAATTCTAAGACTTTATGCCAGAAAAAAAAAAAATTATTTTGTTGACCAGTATTGACTCAGTTAGAAAATGGGATTTGGAAGCTGTCATTTAGTGTCAACTGTAAACAAATGAAATATTGTCAGAATTCTGCTTTAAGCACTCTGTATACCCTTCATAACTGTTTTATATTTTAGAATTTTCAGAAAATTTTTGCAAGTTTGTATTCTATATATGGGAGTTCATATGATTATACCCTCAGCCCTCAAAACTTTGGTGCTTGATTTAAGGCCTATTTAGCTATTATTTTTAGCACATCTCATGATCACGTGGGTAAGCAGCTCTGTAACAGCTTAGCTTGTTACCATGGAAACAGGCAGCTACATGTCTGTGGCTTTGGATTGGCTAAAATTACCCAAAATTTGCAAATTTTAAAAGCTATTAACTCTTTGTTTATTGGTTTATAGCGAAAAAGGAATTTCCTGTCAATGATTACCAGACAAAAACTACATCAACACATCTTATATGAAATCAATTGGAACAAAAATTGAAAAAGTGCAGCCAAACAGAAAAGATCTGCTAATGCAGTTGTTATTTAGATCAGTCTGATCAAACAGACCTATGTAGAAAAGCATTGCAGCTGTGATCATCCCGATTTTTTTAGTAGTCATTTGTTTATTTGAGATGGTAGGTTATAGTTTGAGAGAGATTTGGTTATTATTTCTAGCAGGTCGATCGACCATGTAATGTTCTAGGATGATTGAACATGTGGCAAATAGATATAGTATAAGATCTCTACACTTGTCTTGATGTCCATTAGTGATTTTACTTTCTTTACCCCATCTTCTATGTGGGCTGTGAATGTTGGGGATTACTAGTATCTTTGTCTTGTGTATGATATATTTACCTTGAAAGATCACACACACGTTCCTTGACCAACCAAAATTAAAAAGAAAATCTTAATTCCTCCTGATTATTGCAGTTACTGGAAAAGTGAATCCCTGAAACCTGTTAGGTCATTCGAGTGATATAAAAACTCTTTTTAATGTAGTATATCTAAGGGGAATTAAAGGGAATTAGCATGGATCTACACAAACTCACAAATACCTGTGCAGAGATTTGAACTGCAGAAAATTTTGTTTTACCTTTTAGTGTTCCAGTTACTTATGACCTGCAGATCCATCATCCTGAGTACTTTTTTTATTGCTAGGAGGACTGACCCACTAAAACTTTCAAAGTTCTTTCATCAACAGGGTACGAGATGAGAATCTGGATGACTTTGGCAGCTTTTCCTCTGCCACTGTCCCATCATCACTATTATCACATGTAAAGTGGGTGGGGGGATGCTGCTGTAGTTAGCAACTACCAAATATCTAAAGCAAAGATTTGAAATCAAATCCATATTTTGCCATAAGTCCTCGGCTTATTGCTTTCTCCTGTTGCACAAGGAAATTTCTGAGAGTAAAGTGACCTCTTAGACATTTTTGAGGCATTCATAGGTCAGATCTGACTAGAGAGGAGAAATCTTTTGTTTTTGCTTGACTTATAAAAATCCAACAGCAATTACATTCATTCTCTTTGGTCACTTGGTGCTTAGCTGAAGAATACATCTCAAATGTAGATCTACCACTCTCTGTACTTATCTACACTATATTACTCTGTCTCGCTTTAGCAAAAGAGTCAACTGAATGACTGAATGAATGAATAAATAAATTAATAAATAAATGTACCAATGAACATGACTGAGTACAAAGAATGAAAACAAAATAATTTTGATAATAAATAAATGTATCAGAATGATGTAAGCAGAGAATGGGGGACGGGGTTGAGGTAGAAAGAATTTGAGTAGACACTATTGAAGGTGGGGAATCGTGGCGGTATATAGAGGATAGGTTGAGAGGAAAGAAGAGGGGAAGGGAAGAAAGTAGTGGTGAAATGAGAGGAGGAAGTGAAGCCAGTGATATGGTGTGGTTTGAAAGTAGTCAGGAGTCATTAAGGGTTCCGGTATTTGATCTTGAATATATAAATGGCATCCTTGCACCTTAAAATAATAATAATAATAATAATAATAATAATCCCTTCTACTATAGGCACAAAGCCTGGACTTTTTAGGGAGGGGCCAAGTTGATTAAATCAACCCCAGTATTCAACTGATACTTATTTTATCAACCCCAAAAGGATGAAAAGAAAAGGCGACCCCAGTGGAATTAATAATAGCAATAATCTTTTCTATAATAGGCTCAACGCCTGAAGCTTTGGGAAAGGGTGATAGTCAATTACATTGACCCCAGTGCTCAACTGGTACTTACAGGGGATGAACAAAATAATGGAAACACCTTAAAATTTCAAACAAATTTATTTTAATATGGGGTAGGACTGCCTTTGGCAGTAATTACAGTTTGAATTCTACATGGTATGGACTTGTACAAAGTTTGAATTGTTTCCAAAGGAATTTTTGTCCATTCTTCAGCTAAAACAGTCTCCAGTTCTTGTAGTGATGATGGTGGAGGATATCGACTCCTTCCTTGTTTTTCTAAAATTCACCATAAATATTCAATAATATTGAGATCTGGATAACAACTTTAGCTGGGTGAGTTGGTGCATTATGATCCTGAAAGTGCATTTCCCTCCGGAAACAGTTCTGCAACCATAGAATGAACTTGATCAGATAAAATGCTTAAATAGTTTTGACTTTTAATTCTGTCACGTATACGTGGTTGGTGGTTGGAAATGAGGTAAAGGATGACTT
>NC_068982.1:84837648-84841499 GCF_001194135.2 Octopus bimaculoides | reverse complement strand
GTGAAGTGAAAGCACGTTATAAAAATAAAACTACTGAATAATAATAATAATAATAATGCCCGGATGCAGTACCAGGCAGTGGCTCTCATGGCTTCTAATCTTAATTGATTGGAAGTGTTATCATGTACATTGTTTTGTCTTGGTATAAAAAGATGGAAATATTCTGCTCATACCACAGATTTGCTTGTCAGTTGTTTGACCTTAACCAGTTGAGCATGTCCCTTGGTGGCTGATGATATGTGCATCTCTGATCACAAGCAGAAGAAGTGGAGGAGCATCATAGCCATGTGTTGAGAGGAATTCTTTTGGGGTTTGAATAAATCACTTTTGGAAACATTGGTTTTGCTGAACATCCTTAAACAAACCTCATTCAGGGTCCTTTTGAGTGGGATGGGCTACCCGACCTGAAGAAAATTCTAACTGGGCCCCCACCTGCGAGGTCATGCGCTGTTTATCTTGATATGAGATCACCATGTCACGCACATATGGTTGTGATGCATGTGCCTGCTGTACCCTTATCAAACAGGTAGTCATGATGAGTATATTGGGCTTCGTATATTTTACCCCAGTGTCACCTTGATGGCATACATTGCTCTCTCACTCAATAATAATAATAATGATAATAATAATCCTTCCTACTATAGGCACAAGGCCTGAAATTTTGAAAGGCAAAGTTGATCTTGGTGGAATTTGAAATCAGAACATGAAGACAGACAAAATACTGCTAAGCATGGTGCCTAGCGTGCTGATAATTCTTATTTCTTTAGTGCCCACAAGGAGCTACACACAGAGGGGACAAACAAGGACAGACAAACGGATTAAGTCAATTATATCAACTCCAGTGCATAACTGGTACTTATTTAATTGACCCCGAAAGGATGAGAGGCAAAGTCGACCTTGGCAGAATTTGAACTCAGGACGTAGCGGCAGACGAAATACCACTAAGTATTTCGCCTGGCGTGCTAACGTTTCTGCCAGCGTGCTGGTGATTCTGCCTACTCACCCACCATGTTGTGTACATATGATTGTGATGCATGTTCCTGGTGTACTCTTATCAGATGGGTAGTCATGATAGGTATACTGGACTTCATATATTTTACCCCAACGTCACTTTGATGGCATGTGCTGCTCTCTCACTCAATAATAATAGTAATAATAATAATAATGGTTCCAAATGTTGCCATAAGGGCAGCAATTTTAGGGGAGGAGGTAAGTTAATTACATCGACTACAGTGTTCAACTGGTATTTATTTTATCGACTCCAAAAGATGACAGGTAAAGTTGACCTCAGTGGAATTTGATTTCAGTACGTAGCAATGGGTGAAATACTGATAAATATTTCATCCAGCGCGTTAAGGATTCTGCCGGCTCACCGCCTTAATAATAATAATAATAATCATAAGAGGAGGAAGAATAGAAATAAGAAAAAAAGGAAAATAAATAGATGAAGTAAAGGGGAAAGAGTTTGAGAAAGAAAGCTGATAGCATTATATGGTATTACCCTCTGCTTTCTGTCTCAGTCTTTTTCCACTTTTAATTCATCTATTTTCTTTCCTTTTCTTCTTTCTCTTTGTCCTATTTTTATTATTATCATCATTCTTCTTCTTCTTCTTCTTCTTCTTCTTCTTCTTCTTCTTCTTCTTATTATTATTATTATTATTATTATTATTATTATTATTATTATTATTATTATTATTATTATTATTATTATTATTATTATTATTATAATAAGGTGAGGTGGCTGAATCGTTAACATGAGAAATGCTTAACGGTATTTCATCTGTCACTATGATCTGTGTTCAAATTCCACCAAAGTCAACTTTGCCCTTCATCCTTATGAGGTTGATAAATTAAGCACCAGTGAAACACTCGGAGTCAATGAAATTGACTCATCCCCTCCCCCAAAATGGCTGACCTTATGGCAAAATTTGAAACCATTATTATTATTTACATTATTTTCATTTGACGGATATTTGTCCTCATCTTGTTTATTGTTAACACAACGTTTCGGCTGATATACCCTCCAGCCTTCATCAGGTGTCTTAAGGAAATTTCGAACCTGGGTTCTCATTCCTAAGGTATTTTTCGATGTTTTTATTATTATTTAATAATAATAATAATAATAATAATAATAATAATAATGATAATAATAATAATAATAGTAACATCAAAAAATACCCAAGGAATTAGAACCCAGGTTTGAAATTTCCCCAAGACACCTGATGAAGGCTGGAGGGTATATCAGCCAAAACATTGTGTTAATAACAAACAAGATGAGGACAAATATCCGTCAAATGTAATATTTGTACATAATTCCTCATCTCTTAAATATAGAACTGTGTTATCATTATTATTATTATTATTATTTAAGATGTTGCACAGTATCCAATATCAAGATGTTGCTGATTGAAGATATTATGTCTACCAGAGGGTTTGTACTGTCACAACAAGGACCTCAGACTGACAATACTTTATGCAATATGTGTGCAGTTCTAAGTAATTCTGATTTTTGCAATACACCTCGATTGTAGGGTATTTCTAAACTTTCCAAATGTTTCTTCAGCTTGGATGGTATTGAACCCAATGCGCTAACGACATCAGGGACAACCTTTATGTTCGACTTTCATACCTGCCATATCTTGGCAATCCCAATTCTCATGTCTCCATATTTATCAATCTTTTCTCTTTCTTTCATTATAATATGTTGATCTTCTGGCACTGTCATGTTGATTATTAGGCACATTTGTTTGTCCCTCCTAAAGGTTACTCTATCCGGCTTTCAGTGTTCTAACACCTCGTCTGTCTGGAAGTCAAAGTTACTGAAGACTTTTGCTTTCCCCTTTTCATCTATTACCTTTTCAGGTGTATGTTGGTATCAAGTACCCATTACCTCATACCCATACTTCTGGCATAGTAGCCACTGAAGGCTACCTCGTCATGTCTGCACTTGTACTCTTTCTGCACAAGACTTTCACAAGCACTAACAATGTGAGTGAGTCATGCTTTCGACCCTCTTCCCACACATTCTGCAGAGGTTCATTACACTTGTGTGGTATATATCCCATTTCACTGAGTTGGTATTCAGTGCCTGATCCAAGCAGTGATGATTAGGCTTCCAGTATTCTTTTTAGGTCACCCTTGCTGAGCCACCTCCATGATGCTTCCTGGTCTTTTAAGTTGTTTGTTTCACGGTGGAACTGACCATGTAATTCCATGCGGAGTAGAGTTTCTTTTTCTCTCGTTGGCTATCCGTGATCAGAATACATTAGCATTCTGAAATCCATTTTTGGTAAACCTTTCTTCATTAGCAGTATACTGTAGCAGGTCTTGTTTGCTGTTTACCAAATATTCTGTCATGTTCTTCTTTCATTGTTGATGCACTCCCACATGCTAATCAGCCCATGTCCACCTTTACACATCTTCATGTGTTTGTTCGCTTTAGGATAGAGGGCACCATGGATTGTCAATGTTTTTCAGGTAATGCAATTGAGTTGGTTAGATTTCTAGAGAAGTTTGAGGCACTTCAAATATGCAGTGATGATCTTGTCTTTCATTTCTCTTTTGTTATTATTATTATTATTATTATTATTATTATTATTATTATTATTATTATTATTCAGTAGTTTTATTTTTATAGCATGCTTTCACTTCACTACCAAGCACAGCTCTGTGTGCCTTGGGTATGTGCTGTGGTTTGCTGTGATGCTCTTATTGTTACTGTATTAAAAGTGCTTTGCATAGGATGTGTGCAGTGCCCAGTAGTGCAATTTTCTGTATGGTATATATACTTGTAAGTCCTGGTGTTTTTGTTATGTATTTCTCTGAATACTTTTTTATCATACCTAATGCGC
>NC_068982.1:84830933-84837074 GCF_001194135.2 Octopus bimaculoides | reverse complement strand
TATATGTTTTTGGTAATTTCTGGTGGGGAGGCTTTGGTCTTGTGCTGCAATTAAAAATCCATCAGTCTCTGCTTTGAGTCCTGAGCTTCTCAACCATTGCTGGGATTTTTCTCTGTCTATTTCTTTTCCATTTAGTTTAGCCCAGTATTTGCCATGAAGGGGCTTTTCTTGCCATCGTTTTATCATGGTCCGTTGCTGTTCTAGTTTTAGTTTGGATTTCATTTGTTTTATAGCTTTTGTTGTTTCTTCTTCTTCATATTTATTAGGTAGTATGATTTCTTGTTTGTATTTGTCAGCTTCTTTAAATACTGAAAACAGTTTTTTGTTTTGCGCATGTTTTGTAGCTATTTGTATTAGTTTTCCTTGCTTCTGAAGTAGGTATTTTTGCAGTCCTATGGTGGTTATTTTATAATAGTTTTCCAGCTGTATAAGACCTCTACCACGTTCTATACATTGTATATATAACCATTTTATGTCAGATTTTAGGTCATTATTTTTCTTGTTTTCCTGTCTATTTAGCATGTAAGATAAAGGTGTCAGTGCCAAGCAGAAAAGGAGTGGAGAGAGCGTGTCTCCCTGGAATATTCCTCTTCTAATGGGGATAGCTTTGGTTTTCACGAGTCCCTTTTTTGTTTGGAGCTGTAGCACTGTCTGCCATTTATTCATAGAGTGTCTTATGTATTTTATAATTATTGGTGCCACCTTGTTTATGGCTAGTGTTTCAAGGATCCATGTGTGGGGAACACTATCCTTTCGGTAGTCGATCCAAGCCATACTAAGGCCTTTCTTCTTTCTGTGGCTGTCTTCAGTTATGGCTTTATTGATCATTAGTTGATCTTTACAGCCATATGAGCTCTTGCAGCATCCCTTCTGCTCTTCTGGAAACAGGTTTTCTTCCAGGTACTTGCTCAATCTCTGCAATATTATTACAGTAAAGGCTTTGTAGATTGTAGAGAGACAGGTTATAGGTCTGTAGTTTTGTGGTTTTGCCATTTCAGTGGTTTTGGGAATTAGGGTAGTTTTCCATTTTGTGAGCCATTCAGGCATGGTCTCTGGCTTGGCTCTGCTAGTATGTCATTAAATTTCTCAGCCAGCTTTTTGTGTATTCCTGTCAGATATTTTAACTAGAAGTTGGGGATCTTGTCGTGCCCAGGTGCCTTCCAGTTGCTTGGTCTTTTCAGTGCCTGGGTGACCTCTTCAGTTGTTATAGGGGTTCAGAGTTGCTCAGGTGCTAAGTTCGTTGTTTTAATAGTCCTTTTCTGAGGTTGTTCCTTCCAAAATTCTTCCACTTCTGCTGTTGGTGCTGCATTGATGTCTATTTTATTTTTGCCAAGTTCTTGGTAGAATCTTTTGAGGTTGGTGTTGAACTGTTTGCTTTGTTCAAAGAAACGTTGGCGTTTTTCATACCGGCGAATACTTTGTGCTTTGGCAAGGATATCTTACTTTAGCTTTTCTTTTACCTCAGGTAAATCTTTTTCTGTAATGTTGTATTCGCACAGTATTTTTGTTTTCTTCTTGTTACTTAGTAGTGTTGATTGTCTACTAATTTCGTTAAGAATCAACAGATCTTTTCTCTTTTTTTAAATTTTTTTTTTGGATATTATTTATCCACAGGCTTTGTTTGGGTGGTGGGACTCCTGTTTGGATGAGTTTGAGGGAGTATCCAGTTCCTTTTGTGGCTGCTGCATATATTATGTTATTTGGCTCAGTGATATTGCCATTTGTTTCTGTGGCTATTAGTTCCATGACGGCCAGGTTTATGCTATTTATCATTGATGTTGTTTTATTCTTTTTTGATTTTTGGGAGGTATAATCGGTGGTCCATTCTGAGATCTGTGGATTTCAGTTCTTTGATTATTCTCATTTTTATAGTGTAACGACCATGCGACCAGGAGATGGTGATGAGGAATGGCTCCTTTAGCACATCGCACAGTCGCTACAAATAAAAAACATGAAAAGAGGTTAAATGAGTATAAGTGCCAAGAAGGAAAAGAGAGACACAACTGGTAGAAGGTTTAAGAGAAGGTTTTATTGATATGTCAACGTGTGTTTGTGTGTGTGAGTGTGACATATAAACACAATAATAGACAGGCCATCATGCAAACAAAGTATATGTGTATACAAACATGTGTGGATGTGTGTGCGAGAAATACAGAGCATAGGAAAGAGTCTATAAGGACGTTAGAAGAAAGTCCAGGCACAAGGATGGAAAATACCAGTTCGTATTCAAGGTACACAGTAGTTGAGGTGCTGTAACAAGAAGTTGTGGTGGCAAGGCAGAGCCGAAGGAGAAAGCACATGTCATGAGAAGTTGAGGCTTCAATGCTGCGGTGGTTACTTAGTACAGGATGTCTCGCAGGTTGTACTTGCTGTTAACCATGGTGAAGTAATTCACAAACAGTGTTGAGAGAACCTGTGCGAGTGCTGTTGGTGGTGTGTACGTAGAGAAGTTGGTGTAGTCAAGAAGACGATGGTGGTGATGTAGATGAAGTGTCCTGAATGCTGAACGAAGTGTTGGTGTTCTCCATGAAGTTGCTGTCGTCACTGGAACTAGTTGAGTGCTCTGTGGTCAGCGGCTAGACTTCAGAAGGTCTGAAGTACACTGGTAAACGGGACGGTGAAAAACTAGCTATTTATACCATACTGTCAGCTCAACTGGGTTTCAGAAAAGGCTGTCTCATGTGACCTTATCTGAAGGCTGCAATTGGTTGGGGTGCACCTTGGTGCGCAACAGAACAGGAGACAAAATGCGTCAATACCAACCACTCAGAGTGGTGGACACAACAGGGTCCAAAGATGCGGCCGAAGGCTAGCTGTTATCCACTACGTTTGCATCCATGTATATATAACAGAGAGAGAGAAGTAGGCTACAATAGTATCATAATCATTAGGTTCCCCTTCACTGTTTCCAGGTTTTAGATTTGTTTCGCCTTCCTTTTCATTCATATGTTTGTCTGTGGTGTTCTGGATTGGTGCTTTTTGTACATTATTATACATCCCTACCATCTGGGTTTGTTGTTTTTTGTTTACTTCGTTTTTGTTGGAAATGTTACATTTGTCTTTGTGTTTTACTATCTCAGTGTTTATATTATTTGGCATTGTTGTGTGGCTACTATCTACATTTTCCTGATGTACTTTTCCTTTTAATTGTTCTATTTCTATTTCTGATATTCTTTTTTGTTTTGAGAATATATCTTCATATGTTAGCTAGTTTATTAGGGTTCATTGCTGTATCCAAGTCTTTATTTAGGTTAGGAAAGTATTGTAGTTCATTTGAAGCATTGAGTATTGTTTGTAAAGAATAAAAAGTTTTGAATGGTACAAAAAATGGACTATATACCTGTTGTAATTTAGTTATCTATAGTCCGATGATATTTCGGAATACAATTCCTTCTTCAGATATTCTTAGATGGAGTCTTTGTTATAAACTGTTTACTAACGGCTTTTCTTTTTTTTACCGGAAGTGTCTCAGTAGTGGTCTCATGAAACTCCTTCCGGAATTCCTCATGAGAAGTGTGTGAGGTCGGCTATGTTTCAATCTCCTGTATGTTAGTACATCTGTAGTGCTGCTTCTAAGTTATGTGTTATATGTGCAGCTTCTCTTTCTTTTTTCCCCTTCTTTTTTTTCCTCTTTCTTTTGTTATAAACAATACATGGGCATGTTATTAAGTATAAACCTACACACATCCAGATGTAGCTAAATAATATATTGATTACCAACCTCCAGCCTGTTGTTAATTTGGGGTCCTAGTCTGTGTATGAGTAAAGCTTCCTTAATTCTTAAATTACCCAAATTTCTTTCATTGGCCTCAATTGTGACTGTTATACTTTTGTCAGTGTTCCAGCATCTGTCTAGATGTTTTTTGAAAGAGGAGGCTCTCGTGTTCAGATGTTCTTTGATGTTGACATGTAACGGTCTTGTTGTGCTACCCACATAGAACTTGTTGCATTTGTTACATTGTATTCTATACACAACATTTACCCGTTGGCATAAATCTGTGTCATGGATGGGACAATTTATTAATGTGCATTGATTGTTGTCCCTTATTCGTTTCTTTGTGAGGTGTTCTCTCAGAGAGGGGCCAGTTGTATGTCTAGCCCTTCTCTTCTTATGGCTGTAGTTATCCTCTCGCTAAAATGGGGTATTTTAAGGAAGCATGCGTTGCTGGGTTTTTTATGTGTTCGACGTGTTGGCTGTCTTGGGTACTTAAGCTGATTTACAATGGATCTAGGATACCCATTGGTTTTCAATATATCTAGGAAGCGTGCAGTGTGGGTTACCTTGTCCTCCATTCTGCTGCACTTGCCTTGGATGCGTGCAAGTTCATTTCTGGCGTATCCTATTTTGGCACTGAGTGGAAGTGCTGAATTGTATTGGACAAACATATCTCTACTGGCTGCCTTCCTGTAGAACTCAGTGTGGATCTCTCCTTCTTCCATTATATTCAGTTTGAAGTCAAGTAATGATAGTGATCCAGTGATGTTGGGATGTTCTATAGTGAACTTTATGTTCATGTCCATGTTATTGAACATCGTGAATATTCTCTCAGCCTCTTCACGGAAGGTTGTGAGTATGAGGTTGTCATCTACATACCTGGTGAAGAAGGCGCATGAGCAGCAGATGTTGGAGTGCTCAACGTTCCAGATCGTTCATATAAGTAATGACTAGTAGGCCCGAGAGACTGGATCCCATGGGGAGACCTATTGTCTGTTTGTATATATGGTCCTGGAAAGCGAAGTAGGTGTTGTCCACGATGATGGACAAAAGTTGGTGTATATCAGCTGTGGTCCAAAGCATTGGATGTTGGACGTTATGCAGTCCGTCAATAGGTTGACCACTGAGTGTAATGGTACAATTGTGTACATTGAGACAATGTCAAGACTAAAGGCGTATCTGTTTTGCCTGAGTTGGTCTATGGGTAATTGGTGCAGTCTTTTGATGACTTCGTCGGAGTTCTTGACGTGTCCCGGAAAGGTGGAGAGTATGGGTTTCAGGATGTGAGGAAGTAACCAGGATATTTTATATAGAGGTCCTTCCACACTGGAGACGATGGGTCTAATCTGGATTGTGTTGCTATTCTTGTGTGTTTTAATGAGGTGATAAAATCTGGGTAATCTACTGTTCTTTGTGATGAAGTTGTTCTTGGATTTACTATGTATTTGTCTCTGTCTACAGATGTCCATCCATGCGGTATTAATTCGGTCCTCAATCCTGGTCGCAGTTATATCTGTCACTTCAGAATATAGTCTGTCATTGCATAAATGTTCTTGTGCCAGTCTATTATATATTTCATGAGAAATCACGCAGATTTCTTTCCCTTTATCTGATGGTAAGTATACAAGGTTTTTGTTTTTTAGTTTAGTCAGTATTTTAAGTTGTGCCTTGGCTAAGTTTGGGGTTATTTTCGATTCCTTCCTTAAGATGTTGGAGATAGACTGTTTCAATCTGGATAGTTTGTGGTTGAGTTCTTGGTTAGTTGAGGGTGGGTGGAGTGGGTGGTCTAATTGGTATGTAGGAAATTTATTTAGGTTATTTTTCTTCCATATCTTATATGTATGTGTTGTTGCGTTTTCGTTCTTTGGGTAGAGCACTGCTGTAAAATAAGCATGTAGGATTGAAATATATTCCTCATGTGTCCATTTATGTCTTTTTGGTTTTATTTGCGGGACATGAGGATCAACGTCCGGCCCTTTATTTTGATGGTCATCATTTTCGTAGGGTACCGTTCCGTTCATTTCTGTTGTCAAATTGTTTTGCACGTGTAGTTTTTCGTACTTTTTGTGTAACAAGTTTAAAGTACGCACTTCCTGATTGTTATTCTTGGGTTGAATAATACCGGTATTATTTAATTTCATCATCATCATCATCATCGTTTAACGTCCGCTTTCCATGCTAGCATGGGTTGGACGATTTGACTGAGGACTGGTGAAACCGGATGGCAACACCAGGCTCCAGTCTGATTTGGCAGAGTTTCTACAGCTGGATGCCCTTCCTAACGCCAACCACTCAGAGAGTGTAGTGGGTGCTTTTACGTGTCACCCGCACGAAAACGGCCACGCTCGAAATGGTGTCTTTTATGTGCCACCCGCACAAGCTAGTCCAGGGGCACTGGCAACGATCTCGCTCGAAAATCCTACAGG
>NC_068982.1:84827100-84827668 GCF_001194135.2 Octopus bimaculoides | reverse complement strand
AGAAATCGAAAATGCCTCGTGGAAGACCGGCTGCACAACATCTTATTGTTGCTGAAAACGAAATCCTCAATCTCATCTTATCTATATGAATTTCTATGGCGGAATTCAATCCCAAAAGAAGAAAACATTTGTTTATTTTTTGGCTGCCATTTCTGAAGTGTATAATGTTGAGTAGGTGAATTTCTAGAACTGCATGATGACTCTCACTCGGCGAGGTCGTGTTCATTGAAAATAGACATATTTTAATGAAATTTTCTACAGTGCAATATATTCAAACATCTGGAGCATAACTAGAAAATTTCATTAATAAATATCTATTTTTAATGAACATGATCTCATTGAGATCAGCATGCAGTCCTGGAAATTTATCTGTTGAATTTCATTATCATTTCCATCGACAAAGTTCTCTCCATGCACAATTGTTTCTTTTCTGCCTGTTGTTTTTGACTCTGTTCCATCGGGTACTTCTGCAAACCATTTCGTTTCTGTTTTGTAAAAAGAAAAAAACATTTTTAACTTTTATAAAAATTCCGTCGCATGCTGTTTTAGAAAAAAAAAAAAAAAAAAA
>NC_068982.1:84817469-84827051 GCF_001194135.2 Octopus bimaculoides | reverse complement strand
GTGTGTGATTTATTTATAAACAGCTAAAAGAAAACGGATAATAATGGTAGGTCGTTCAGTTATTTCCCTTGAATATTTTTATTTACTTTTTTTACCCCCCTAAACTTGAAGATTACCTACTACTACTACTACTACTACTACTACTACTACTACTACTATTATTATTATTATTATTATTGAATGAGAGAGTAGCACACGCCATAAAAGTGACTCTAGGGTACAAATATATGAAACCCAATGTGCGCAACATGGTGATCTCGTATCAAGATAAACAGCACATGACCTTGCAGGTGAGGCCAGTTAGAATTTTCTTGAAGCTGAGGAGCCCATCCTGTTCAAAAGGATCCTGAATAATGGTTGTTTAAGGATGTCGAACAAAACACCCATGCTTCCACAAGTGAATTATTCAAACTCCAAAGAATTCCTCTCAACTCATGGCTGATGCTCCCCCACTACGTTTGCTCATGATCAGGGATGTACATAACATCAGCCACCAAGAGACATGCTCAAACTGCTTGAGGTCACACAACTGACAAGCAAATCTGTGGTATTGAGCAGAATATTTGCTGTAGCCCATCTTTTATGCCAAGACAAAACATGTACATAACAACACTTCCAATCAGTTAAGACCAGAAGCTATGAGAGCTAGTGCCTGGTATTGTATCAGGACATTTATTATTATTATTATTATTATTATTATTAAGGTGGCAAGCTGGCAGAACTTTTAGCATGCTGGGTTAAATGCTTTGTGGTATTTTGCCTGTCTGTATATTCTGAGTTCAAATTCTGCTGAGATCAACTTTGCCTTTCATCCTTTTGGAATCAATAAACCAAGTACCAGTGAAACACTGGGGTTGATGTAAACGATTAACCCTTCCCCCAAAATGGCTGCCCTTGTGACAAAATTTGAAACCATTATTATTATTATTTTTACTAGCAGAGATACCCGGCATTGCTCTGGATTAAAATGGTGTAGTTTGTATATATATATTATAGTTATGTTCTATAATACAGGTGATATGGGAAAGTGCAGTATTGATGACAAAATTGTGGAGTAAACGATGGTCTAATTCGACTAAGTGACATGTAATACATCCATTTTGAGGACTCCATGTCCTAGCCTATCATGGAAAATTTGAGAGTGGTGGGATATGTAATTTTTGAACTCACCAAAAAGCTGTCAGTGGATATACTCACTTTTGAGGTGGTCAGTGCTGTGTCTAACACAACCCATCGTATGGTTGACAATCAAATGAATGGAGGTATAATGGAGATATTGTACGTAAATGGGTACATTCTCAAAATGGGCTGCTATGGGAGACGGCAACGGGGAAGTGAACTGCTGAAATGTTGCAGAAGGTGAAGGGTTGACATCGGATTGCTGGTGTGACTGTAGAATAAGAAACATAAAGTGAGCCTATGCGGTCACATGAGAATATGTAGTGATGAATTACTTGAAAAAATAAGGCATAATGGCTTACTGCATGGTATGAATATAGTATCTCTGTATTTTTGTATGTAGTGTAAATTAACAAAATAGAAGCACTTGCATGGAACTGCTAATTTAACAACAAATAGCACAATAATCATTACAGAGAGAGACAAAGAATTATATATATATATAGGATAAATTTCTTAATGTAAGGGTAAATATGTAATTGTAATTACCTTGCAACTGCTGCGATAATTATTAACTGGTAATGGAACAGTAAATGTGTATTTTTATATATACCTTGGACCTTACCACCTCATTGTTTTTTTCTAGAACTCACATACATGCATTCAGGCATGTCAGTTGTCACATATGTATATGTATGTGAAGGTGTGTGTGTGTGTGTGTGTTTAGTAACATTTGTGACGCAGAAACAAGCGCACTCATAGACATATACATACTCATATACAAAATGTGATGTCTTTGTGGTATGAAATGTTCCTGACATACACTCACATATGTGTACTAAGATAGCCACACAGAGACATACATTCATGCATGTCAGTCATTACATATGTATGTGTATGTTTAATAACGTACCCGATGCGGAAAGACACACACTATGAGACATATACACACTCATACACCTACACACATACACTCACAGATAGATACACAGTCATATACAAAATGTGATGTCATTGTGGTATAAAATGTCCTGTTGACAATAGAAAGATTGTCTCTATGAAATGTTATATTGTTTTAATCGAAATGAAAATGAAATTTCGTATTGACACTGACCAGCTCTCACATACATATAGTGTGTTTAATAACATACCTAACGCAGAAAGACACACACACTGTGAAACATATACACACTCATACACTCACACACATGCATTCACAGACAGGTACACAGTCATATATGAAATGTGTCATCATGGTGGTGGTTAGAATTAAAGGTAAAAGTATAAAAGTGAAACTATATCACATTACAATATAGATGTTATTCTTTCACTGTTATTCTTTGAGTTTTGATACATAATACGGAACTAGTGCCAATGTTGCATTGTTTTAATCCTCAAAAATTACATTATGACACACACACACACATATCATCATCATCATCATCATCGTTTAACGTCTGCTTTCCATGCTAGCATGGGTTGGACGATTTGACTGAAGACTGGTGCAACCGGATGGCTACACCAGGCTCCAATCTAATTTGGCAGAGTTTCTACAGCTGGATGCCCTTCCTAACGCCAACCACTCAGAGAGTGTAGTGGGTGCTTTTACGTGTCACCTGCACGAAAACGGCCACGCTCGAAATGGTGTCTTTTATGTGCCACCTGCACAAGAGCCAGTCCAGGGGCACTGGCATCCATCGAAAGTTTTATATATATATATATATTTCTAACTTTACCATTGTTCTCTTTATCCTTTTATATATTTATACATATATATATATATATATGTTCCGAGCACACAATCTTATATCAAGTCACTTGCTATTCAAGTACATCTCCATAAATAGAAAGATTATCTCTATGAAATGTTATATTGTTTTAAGCGAAATGAAAATAAAATTTCGTATTGACACTGACCAGCCCTCACATACATATAATGTGTTTAATAACATACCTAACGCAGAAAGACACACATACTGAGACATATGCACACTGATACACATGCATTCACAGACAGATACACAGTCATATACAAAATGTGATGTCATCGTCGGGTGGTTGGAATTAAAAGTAAATGTATAAATTATTATTATTAAGGTAGTGTGCTGGCAGAATCATTAGCACACTGAGCAAAATGCTTAGTGGTATTTCACCTGTCTTTATGTTCTGAGTTAAAATTCTGTCGAGGTTGACTTTGCCGGGGTAACCAAGAAAAACAATGGCAAGAATGGATAGATACATTCATTGACTGTCCCTAAAAAAAAAACGAAAAATGACCATTGTTGACATTTTAAAAGAAAGTAGGCAAAAATATGGACTTACCATTGGAGTGCCCACCATAAAAAAACGTCTCAAAGAATTTGGACTTCTAGGAAGAGTCTCTAGCAAAAAGCCATACATTTCTTTAAAAAATTGACATGCCTGAATGCAGTTCACAAAAGAGCTTTTGAATTGGAGTCTGGCAGATTGGTTGAATGTGTTGTGGTCAGACAAATCAACGTTCAACTTATTCATCAGTGATAGCAGTATGTAAGAAGGCGTATAGGTGAAGAATATCATCCAGAATGCATCTAATCTATAATTAAGCATGGTGTTGGAAGTGTGATGGTGTGGGGGTGCATGTCTGGAAAAGGTATCGGTCCTGTAATCTGAATCAAGGGCATTATGGATAGTGAGTCCTATCTAGAAATATTGGATAAGACTATGCTTCCATACACCTGAAAGCATTTGGTCCAATCTTGGACTTTCCAGCATGATGACCCGAAACACATCTTGCACCTAGTCAGAGATTACATTAGGTCTAAGCGAGTTCAGTTGATGCAGTAGCTGGCATAGTCGCCTGACCTAAATCCCATCAAAAATCTTTGGGAAAGGTTGAGTAGAGCTGTGCAAAGTAGTAAACCACAGAATAAGGATGATTTTTTTAAAACGTTATCAGCCAAAATTGGGAAAAAATTTCAGGAACTGATAAATAATCCGAACAATTCTATGTTTTGCAGATGCAAAGCAGTATTAAGTAATTTTGGATACGCAAGCAAATACTGACTGTGTGAGCTTATTGCTTTTTTGTTGATCTCAGAATAAACTTTTTAAAGTAAAAAAACGAAATTTTACAAATTGTTCTTAAATTAAATGGAAACTCTAAATTATGGTAAAGATTTATTTTTAACTTAAAATTAATATGTTGAGGTTACACTGTAAAGTTATATACTATATTAACGCTCATGAAATTTTCTTTATCTTGATATACATCTTAATTCACAATTTACAACTTGAATATATAAGAAATGCCATTTTAGCATTAGTATACTAGTGTTTTTAAATTAAATGGCATCACTGTATGTGTGTATGTGTCTTTGTGTCTGTGTTTGTCCTCCACTACTATTTGAAAACTGGTGTTGGTGTGTTTATGTTCCCATAACTTAGCGATTTGACAAAAAAGACTGATGGAATAAATACTTGGCTTAAAAAAAATAAGCCCTGGGGTTGATTTGTTCAACTAAAACCCTTCAAGGGGGTGCCCACAAGGCTGCCATCAAATGCCTGAAACAAGTAAAAGAATAAAAGACAAAAGATAAAAGATCTGTTTTCCATGCTGTCATAGGCTGGATGGCTTGATGGGAGCTGGTATGGCCAGGGGCTGCACCAGACTTTCTAACACCACTACTTTTCAAAGTGTACTGTGGAGTTTCATAAATAATTAATCGTCCCTATAATGGAAGGTCAATTAAATACTCATCAGACATGACTGATTGAAAATGTTTAGCTTCAGCTCTTTTGTATTGAAGGCATTTGACTAGCAAGTCACAGAATCTTTGGTGAAAGACTGTAAAGGAAAAAACCCTGGAAAATCACAGACAATATGTGAAGTCTGAATTTAACCCATCCAGTCATTAAAATAAAAGCTGTCTCATGTGTATTTGTAAGTAGGGAAGGTGAAGCAGTAAAGGTAAGAAAGAGAGAGATTTTAGGGGTAGAAAGTGGGATGAAGATTATATTTGTGGATATGTATATGGACCGGGAGTGAGGGAAATAATTTTTTTTATATATATAATGAAGCCCTGGCTGCTAGCATTTTCAAGGACAGTATTAGTTATATGCTTCAGCCTTGCCCAACAAAGACAAAAACTACCGTAGGGCCATTTAGTTCACACCTCTATTTTCTCCTAATATTAAGACTTGTGAAAGTAGGACATTCCTTAGAAGCAGGCAAGTATTTTTCACAGACACTGAAGTACAGAAAAATGTTCAACAGGCACACTTTAATGGTCTCTCATAGTTGCACACCTAATATAAAACATAGTAAAATGTGGCACAGGAAGACACTGATGGAACATATGGAAAATAGGAAAAAAAAAACACAAAAGATGAGACATACTCACTCCACATCAGTTATCAATCAAAAAGCACCACAATTTCAATGCCTTGATAATAATATTGTTCAATTCAGCAGCATAAAGTTACTGAGGTATGAATGAGTGAACATGAAGGACAGAGTAAGACAGGTAACAACCAATAGAGAAGAACAAGAAAATATATAAAATGAAAAAGCAATAATAGTATTAAAAGAATAAACATATAATAAATGACAAGTACTTGCATACTTAGAAGGTCTTTCAGCTATACAAGCATTTATGCTATACAATACATGTATAAAAGTAATGCTAATAGGAAAAAATGTGGTCCCCAGTGCTCAATTAGTACTTACTTTATTGACCCCAAACAGATGAAAGGCAAAGTTAAACTCTGCAGATTTTTTACTCAGAATGCTGCTAAGCATTTTTATCAAATCACTAAGTTATGGGGACATAAACACACCAACACCGGTTGTCAAATGGTAGTGGGGGACAGACACAAGGATACACACAAATAGATACATATATATATACAACAGGCTTCTTTCAGTTTCCATCTACTAAATCCACTCACTAGGCATGGAAAACGAATGTTAAAAGATGATGATGATGATGATGATATATATATATATGTGTATATGTACGTAGGTATGTATGTGCATGTATATATATATATGTATATATGTGTGTGTGCGTGTGTATGTATGTATGTATATATGTAGGTAGGAATGTATACACACATACACACATAGTGTAAGTTGTTTCTAATTTAATTGATAGTATTCAAGCATAAATGTTTTTCACAAATGCTGTCAGATGACTTATCTGAAATGAAGGAAATTTTCCGATTACTTATATCTAGAATTTTAATTTTCATTAACGAGGGAGGAATAGCAATATTTTCAGTACAGAATTACATCAGCTGCAAATAATGATAAATGCTCATTTTATTGATAACTTCTGCGTGATCAATGCTATGAAAACTTACATGACAAACTCTGCTAACAGTAGTCCTAATTTTGTTACTTGGGAAAACTGTTTCAATAGTTTGTTGAATCTGAGTTTATTACAACAGACTTTTTTGTTTAGTTGAATAAGTATAATTTATTAAATCAATTTTGCATTTCAACATTGTACACTTTGCACGAAGTTTTATTTCCTTTGTGTTTTACTTCTGCCACCTAAATTGAAACTTGTGCTCCATTAATTATGATTTTTAAAAACGTTTATTGCACTTGCACCACTCAAACATTGAATAAATGAAGATAATTTTGAAATAATTGAGATTTATTTTAAAATATTTTGTCTGTGCTATTACATGACTAAGTAACTATTACCAACAATTTCCAGTTTACTTTATTATAACATGGAGCCTCTACATCACCATTTTCACATGCTAGAAATAACAGCAAAAATCTCTCAGTTCACATCCAACCCCTTTAAAAATAGAGGGGATACACTGAAAAAATTAGATCACCCCATAATTTTAATGATAGCATGTTTATTCTAGCAAGTTTATTGATAAACATTTGTCATAGCACCATTACTAGCAAACAGTGCTTCCAACCAAGACTACTAATATGTCAATCCTAGACTCAATCATTCTCTAACATATGTAAATAGTATTACAATACTTTAATTGTTCATTCATTGTATGATATAGTTAGACATTAAAGATCACTGGTGTGTTAAGTTTCAATAAAAAATATAAATTTGTAGGATTTCACATGGCTGACTATTCTCAAGTTCAGTGTTAATTTTATAACCTCCATTAATAAATAATTGTATCAAGCCATTTATTTCTATAATAATTATGGTACCTCTGTGATTTATTTTTAAGATTGTGCACTATTATACAATATGAATCAAAGTATTTAATCATCATCTCTCAATATCCATCTTTCATGGATATTAAAATGGCTGGCTGATTTGACAGGATCTGACAAGCCTAACAACTTCTCTAATGACTGCTTTGGCATGGTTTTGATGGCTGGATACCCTTCCTAATACTATCTTCTTTACAATGGCTGAATAGTTTTTTTGTGGCACCAGCACTAGTGAGGTTGTCATGGAGCTTGCAAGACTAAGATCCCTTTGATTGAGTGAGGCAACTTTATGCTAGGAAATGAGGGGTTAATGTATGAAGGAACCAGAACAGAACAGGTTTTTGCTGTAGAGGAGCTACATGGCTACTCACATTATTGAAGAAAGGGTGGAAGTATCTGGGGTGGAACTGGAAAGAGAAATAAAGAAGGTAGTGCTGAAGTGTCAGGGTGGATCATGAAGGTACCAGAAGATGAATAGGAGTGGAGGCAGAACAGGAAGTGTGGGTGGGTAGATGTTACAAAAATATATAGCAAAAGTGAGGGATGGTTAGAGATGGGGAATGGATAAGGGGATGAATATAATAAATGAACAAGGGGTGATGGTAGGTTGATAAATATACATTGGAGAGAAAGTAGGGAAGTGTAGCCGATGAGTATGGAAATTGGATAGGGTTGAAAGGTGGATGTAGTGAATAATGAACAAGGGCGGAGGGGTGATTGATAATACATATGAATTAGGGGAAAGGTAGGGGAGAATAGGTGTTAGCTGACAGTACAGAAAAGGGTGAAGTGCAGCAGAATTGCACCAATGATACAGCATTCAGGGGATGGATGAGAAAAAGATGATGTATTGGCATGTAGGTTGGAAGAGTGTGGGGGTCGAGGTAAGTTATAGTACACGCGGAGAGTGAGAGATGTATGGTGGTGGAGTAAAGGTAAAATGTGAATGGGGAGGGACAATAATAAGAACGAGGGATTTCAAGTCAAATGGTTTTGGATAGTGAGAAAATAGCTGGTCTAACAGTTTATATTAACCTATTCGTATTTACAATGGGTAATACACGTTCACAATAGCCAATATATTTTACATTTGTAGATACATGTTTACAATGGCAAATATATGTTTGCAAAAACTAATAAATGTTTAAAATATCAAATGTTTACAGCAATCAACACGCTTGCAGTAATTGCACATATTTCCAACAGTGTGCTAAGGGGAGATAATTCTAAGTGTCCTAATCTGATTCCATTCCCCGCCCACATTCAGACACAAAGACGCCTCACTGTTATTTTATCATTTTAACGTTGCTGGGTCCAATGAGAGAACAATTTTTTTTTGTCAGTATCCCGTAAAGAGATAAAGACAAACAGACGAAAGGGAAGTTGAAATAAAGAAAATAACTTACATCAACACTATCAACAAGAAACAATTCTGACTTGCTTCTTCAATTTTGAAATATAATTTTATTGAACCGTTCTTTCAAAATATTACGAACATATCTGGTAATATGATGTAACAAAACTACAACCATCCTTTTACAACTTGTTCTACTACGTGTGATTATGAAGTTGGTGTTTGGTTAAATCTAACCGTCAACAGCGTTGCTCTATTCAACAAAATTCACTTTTCACGAAGGAGTAAGTATTGATTTATTTTTCGTCATCACTGTTGTCGTTTCTATCACTATTGTTGGACTGACTACAGTATATATTCCCATCTTGTATCCATCATTTACTCCTATCTCTGAAATTATCATTAGACATACATATAGTTTATGCTTACACAGATTCATGTAACACACATACACATGTACAGATTTACACATAAACACACACATATGTGTATGTGCGCGCTCGCGCGGGTGCTTAGTTAAGTTAATGTGCTGTGACATCGGGAACCACGAAGTATTTACAACTATCCCTTGAATGTGCAAGGTAATGAATGGTGAAGCGTGCAGTTTCGTGATATTTCGAAATGGGGAAATCCAATTGTCCCATACTGTTCTGGAAATCGTGACTACCTAAACATGGATGTGTATGTGTGATGGTTATGTACTCGTTAGACGAGCGTGATCATCGCTAACAAGAGTGTCGGCAATGCCAGTACAAAGGTTTGAAGTCGAGCGCGGTTTGCACAACGCGACGACTCACCACAAGCAATACCAATGAGCTCAGAGGCAAGGAAAGTGCAAGATACTCGGCTCAGTAGAGCAGCGAGTTTTATATACAGGTTAGCCTTCTTCTAGGAGATATTATATATATATATATATATATATATATAT
>NC_068982.1:84816778-84817410 GCF_001194135.2 Octopus bimaculoides | reverse complement strand
ATATTTATAAAATGGGGAAGGCCGGTTTGTGGGATTGTCGTTGGTTTCCTGTCCATAAAGGGTTTAGTTTTGGCGTATTGTCAGATCCTAAAATCCTGCTGGCCATGACCTCTTAAAAATATGGAGGTCATGGGCCAATAAGTTTTTGGGATCTGACGATACGCTATAAAGCTAAACCCATTATAGACGGGAAACCTAAGTTAATCCCATAAACCGGCCTTTCCCATTTTTAATATATACTGCTCTACATCTTAGATTGTGCTTCTTCTTTCGGACCTATGTAGGTCGGCTCCTGACCACTTGAATCTTAAATGACAAGTGGGAGGTCGAAGGGAAACCATCCATCATTGTTTGACAGGACAAGAAATTTCTTTCGTGCCTGTTTGGTCAGTGGTGGATCAGATGAGCAAGAATCCTTAGATTCGGTTTCAAATCTCAGCTCTTATAAAGGAAGTGTTAGTTTTTACAATTTGATACATTGAAACCTGTTATATTTTAAATCACATACTGTGACAGAAATATTAAACATTCTCTAAAATATTTTTTTGTGCCTTTTCCAACTTTACCTTTTTAACCATAATTTTTTTATTTGTATGAACTCTTAACTCCTCTTCAACAACTGTATATATATA
>NC_068982.1:84806957-84816383 GCF_001194135.2 Octopus bimaculoides | reverse complement strand
GGGGATGTAAACACACCAGCACCGGTTGTCAAGCGATGGTGGTGATGGTGTGTGTGTGTGTATATGTTTGTGTGTCTGTGTTTGTTCCCACCGCCACCACCATCGCTTGACAACCGGTGCTGGTGTGTTTACATCCCCGTAACTTAGCAGATCGGCAAAAGAGACTGATAGAATAAGTACTAGGCTTACAAAGAATAAGTCTTGGGGTCAAGTTGGTCGACTAAAGGCGGTGCTCCAGAATGGCCACAGTTAAATGACTGAAACAAGTAAAAGAGTAATATACATATACATACAGAGGTGGGCATGGTTCTACTAGTATGCTAACAGCTAATTAGTGAAGCTAACTTTTTGTTTTTGCAGATTAGTGTTTTCACTAACTTTGGAAACTGTTAGATCAACTAGCTTCTGCTAAAGTTGGTTCCGCTAACAAAATTAATACGTTTGTTCCTGTCTGTTGTGGATGTGTCTTGAAGACATAATTAGTTGACGCAGCATTGTGTAATTCTGCAGTTTTGAGTTGTATTCACTTGTGATGTTGTCATATTACAGACAGTCCCACAGTGTCAGCGACAGCAGTGTATGTTATCAGCTTATAAAGTTATTGCTTATTGTTATGGAAGGTGATGTTTTTGTTCAGCCTGAGGATGAAGGGCCTGTTAAGGAGTCTGTAATGGCTTTGGGTGAGGCAGAGGTCACTCAGGTTGAGAGCCAGGAGTCTCAAAACCTGTGGGCCCACATAAAGGACTATTTTGTCCTTACATCAAAGGATAAGAGGAATGCCAAAATCCTGTACTTCCAGTGCATCATGTGCCATCCCAAGGAGATCACCATCAAGGGACAAGTGGCGAGCCTCTACAGCTTGAAGTCGCATGTCAAGAGGAAACACCCAGCGCATGCCATCCAGTTTGAGGAGAGGATCAAGGCCAGCTCTTCCTTTGGGAAACACAGACAATCTTCCAATAGCAGTGTCATTAACCAGTTGTCACAGTCATGTGCAAAGAAAGCACTCCAGCCTGACATTGGCAAAGTATTTGCCCAAACTACTGGCACTGGTGTCCGTTGGTCTATGGTGGACAGAAGGATTGTAGACCTGCTGCATGTAGTGGAGTCCTCCACCTTGGTTGGCCTGATCACGATGCTGAACCCCAGCAAGACGTCAATGTCCCACTGCACTCTCAGTAGGATGATTTTGGCCAGCCATAAAGAGCTGGAAGAGTATTTTACAAGGTATTTATAAATTAAAATTATACAAGATTATTATTATTATGGCGTACTTCATAATTTCTTAATTTAATTTAATTATTTATCAAATAATTATTTTCTTAATGTAATAAAATGTATAATAGCTAATTGAAATAAATGTCATAATATATAATATACAGTATATATATCATCATCATCATCATCGTTTAACGTCCGCTTTCCACACTAGCATGGGTTGGACGATTTGACTGAGGACTGGCAAACCAGATGGCTGCACCAGGCTCCAATCTGATCTGGCAGAGTTTCTACAGCTGGATGTTCTTCCTAACGCCAACCACTCCGAGAGTGTAGTGGGTGCTTTTACATGTCACCGGCACGAGGGCCAGTCAGGCGGTACTGGCAACGGACACGCTCAAGTGGTGTTTTTTATGTGCCACTTGCACAGGAGCCAGCCCAGTGGCACTGGCAACGACCTCGCTCAAGTGTTTTTTCATGTGCCACCGGCACAAGTGCCAGTAATGCGACACTAGTAACGATCATGCTCTAATGGTGCTTTTTACATGTCACTGGCATGGAAGCCAGTCAGTTGCTCTGGTAGCGATCAAGCTCGGATGGTGATCTTAGCACTCTACTGGCACGGGTGCCAGTCGTCGAATTAAGTCTGCACAGCTAAAACAGCAGTCTTTAATGAAATAACATATAAATGAACATTAAGTTCTCATCATCATCGTTTAACATCCACTTTCCATACTGGCATGGGCTGGACAGTTTGACTGAAAACTGGCAAGCTGGGAGGCTGCACCAGGTTCTAATCTGATTTGGCAAGGTTTCTACAGTTGGATGATCTTCCTCATGCCAACCATTCTGAGAGTGTACTGAGTGCTTTTATGTACCACTGGTACAAGAGCCAGTCAGGCAGCACTGGCATTGGCCATACTCAAAAGGTGCTTTTTGTGCACAACTGGCATGGGTGCCAGTCAGGCAGAATTGGTCATGCTTGAATGGTGCATCTTATGTCCAACATTTCTCTCAGGGTGTTTACACTCTGTCATGTATGCACACTAACATTACACATCCAGTGGAGCATACTACCTGCATTTCTTTCAAGCCTACGCATGTCCTCAGCAGTCACAGCCCATGTTTCACTGCTGTGTAGCATGGTTGTTTGCACACAGATATCATACAGTCTACCTTTCACTCTGAGTGAGATGCCCTTTGTTACCAGCAGAGGTAGGAGCTCTCTGAACTTTGCCCAGGCTATTCTTATTCTAGTAGCTTTGTTCTCAGAGCATCTACTCCCACTACTGAGTTGGTCACCTAAGTAACAGAAGCTATCAATTACTTCTATTTTTGCTCCTGGCATGTGATGGAATCTGTTTTCTGTATATTGTCAGTGTTTATTGCACCTGTGCATCTGCCACACACAAAAACTATCCTCCCATTTAACCTTCCTTTGATATTGCTGCACCTCTTATGTGTCCATAGCTTACACTGGGTACTTATTATGGAGTTCCTACCTACGCCTTTTCTACAGTTCTGAACTTCTCAAATTCCAATCATTATTCCATCCCACATCTTGGTTATTCATCACCCCAACATGTCACCTATCAAAATAGTGTCACTACTTTCAAAAGTTTAATAAGAAGGCTTTAAATTATAAGCAGTATTTCCATGAATTTAGAACAGCCTAGTAACAAATGTTAAACTATTATTTCCTTGTTGAGCCACCTTGATTATATATACAGGGTGCGTAAGGTATTTGAGGACATACCTTTTTGGGGTATTTGCTGCATTTTTTTCTAACTCTGTATTATCTTTGTTTCAGAAAATAATAATGGCAGACCCTCAGCTTACTCAAGAAATGAAGAGGCATGCTGTTAATGTGGTTATAAAGGTTGAGCATAGTGATTTAGAAATATCTCGATTTTTAAAAGTTGCCAGATCTTTCATCTACAAAATTTGTAATGAGCTAAAGATTGAAGATGGAAATGTATCACCAGTATCAAAGCATAAAAAGCATTCTAAATGCTCTGAAATCATCAGAATACCTGAATTTATCTAGCAAGTTCAACAGACCATTGATGACAATCTCAGAAAGTCCATGAGGTCAATTGCAAAAGATCTCCATGTGTCAGAAGGAACAGTCAGAAATGTTGTCCACGAAGACATCAGATATAAGTCTTATATGATTAGGAAAGGTCAATTTGTCAGAAAAAGCAAAAGAAAATCACTACATCAGATCTAGAAGGCTCTTAAACTGAAAAATCCAGCAGAAGATTTGATTTGGTTTTTCTCAAATGAGAAAAACTTTGACCAAGATCAAAAAGTTAACAGAAGAAATGACAGATGGTTATGTGCAGACCCTTCTGAAGTTCCAGATATTATGCATACAAAATTTCCTGCAACTGTCATGGTTTTAGGGGTTGTCAGCAATGAAGGACATGTGATGCCTCCTTACTTCTTTCCACAAGGCCTTGGAGTTAACTCTGCCACATACATTGAGGTTCTGGAAATGATTGTTAAGCCCTGGATAGACAGTGTATGAAATGGAAGACCATATGTGTTTCAGTAAGACTCTGCACTATCACACATGGCTCTAGTAACACAGGAAAGGATGGCTGAAAATTTTCATGATCACATAACACCTAACATTTGGCCTCCTAATTCCCCAGATCTCAATCCATTGGACTATTACATGTGGAGCGTTGTTGAGAGAGAGAGGTCAATGACCACATCCATAACACCAAAGATTCTTTGAAAGCTGCCAGAGTTAGAGTAATGTCCAAAATGAACCAGGATTACTTGATTTGAGCATATAGATGATTTAGATCTCATATAGAAGCAGTTGTTGAAGCTGAAGGTGGCTTTATTGAATAACATTATAAAAATGGTTTATTTTTATCCTCATAGCATTTTTTGATAAATAAAGTTATTATCTGTTACTATATATCTGTTTTTTTATAAACGCAAATCTGTCCTCAAATATCTTACGCACCCTGTATATATAATTTTAAGTTTTTAACTTTATAACTTATGTCTCTTAACAATTTAACAGATTACTGAAGGATGTCCCCTGGGTGACGACCACCATGAACTGTTGGTTGGCCCACAACAGATCCTACCTGAGGATGACAGTACACTGACTGGACCCCTAGACTCACATGAGACAACATGCCACCCTGGCCTGCTCTTGTCTCAGAAGACATCATACCTTTGATGTTCTGGCCCAGGTCTTGATAGACATCCATTACAAGTTCCATCTGCAAGACAAGGTGACCAGGATCATGACAGACAATGGCAAAAGCTTTAAGGTGTTTATGCAGTTTGGTACAGAAGTTGAACTCTTGCCAGACATTCATGAGGCTGCTGCTGATCCAGATGTAGAGGGCATGTGGACCTGGACGCTGAGGCTGAAGATGTGGATGAAGTTGAGTACATCTCTGTTGATGCCATCCTTGACAAGTCCAGTGGCCTGGGCCTGAACCTGCCAGTGCACATGAAGTGTGCAGCCCATATCTTCAACTTGGTAGCCAGCATGGATCCTGACAAAGCTCTTGACAGTGCTTTGTTCAAGTCAGCCAACAGGAAGGCCATGTCCAAGGCACAATGGCTGTGGGATCTGCAGAGCCATAGCACAGTAGTGGCAGACAGCATTCTGAACGCATTGAAGAGAAGGTTGGTGGTCCCCAACAGTACCAGATGGAACTCTACCTATGATTCTGTTGTTGTCTTTAACAACCTGCTGGAGAAGAATAGGGGAGCTGTCCGCAAGGTGATGACACAGTTGAAGCTGCAGACCTTCAATGATTCTGATGTCGGCTTCCTGATGCAGTATGCCTAGGTGATTTCTAATGTTGCCAAGGCCTTAGATAAAATCTAGAGGGAGGATAAGGCTTATCTCTGGAGCCTTTTGCCAACTGTAGTGGCTACTGTCATGAAGTTGAAGGAGGCCAAGTTCAAACAGCTCCTGTACTGCTATCCTCTGGTAGACGCAATACTGGCAGGCATCACAAAAAGATTTGGGCTCCTCCTAGAAGACCTTGAATGCCAGATGGCTGCTGTCTGCCACCCCAAATTTCGCCTGTTCTGGCTGGAGCATTATAATAACAACCAGGTTAGCAGAGTAATGGATGCCATGGAGACTGTTGTAGAGACAGCTCTAATGGAGACCAATGAGGAGGGTAGCAACACCACCAGCAATGAGGATGAAGAAGATGATTTCTTCAGCAACATCACTCAGTTCAGAGAGAGCAGGAGCTGCAGGTCACTGAAATCCAAGGCACAGAACTTGGTGAAGACTTGGCTGGAAGCCATTTTGAAGGAGGTCCTGACACAACATCATCATCATCTTTTTTTAAACATCTAATTTGCCATGCTTGGATGAATCAGATGAGATTTGTTGAGGCAGATTTTCTACAACCACATATTCTGTAACCCATACCTATTTCTAAGCAAAGTAACTTTTACCTCTGCTTTGAAGATATTTTCTTGTATGACAGTAAATGTTTTGTTACATTTACCAGAGCATACATACGATGTAGTATAAAAAAAGTTCCTGGACTAGCTCTGTAGTGTGCCAACAGATGGCAGCCCATAGTTGCATGCACAGTGAGAGCTAGCAGTGACCTTCATAAGTCAGTGTGCCAAGTGACATTGCTGTGTTTACTTTGAAAGTTGTGAAATTTGTGCTTTTATGATCCCATGTATGCTGTACTCTGCTATTTTTGTCACAAACAGAAAGTTGGAAGAAAGAGCCAAAGTGAAATTTTGTGTTAATCTTGGAAAGTCTGCTACAGAGACATTAAGCATGTTTTGGCAAGCTTACAGTGACAAGGCAATGGGTTGTACGCAATGTTTCAAATGGCACAGGTGCTTCAAAAGTGAAAGAATGTCCCTGGAAGATGATGTGTGATCTGGAAGACCTGCCATGAGTGTTACACCCAGAAATGTGGAGAAAATTCATCAGTTTGTGCATGAGGATCATCAGAGGACAATCAACAATATTTTGAATTGTTTGTGGGAGGAAATTTGGTGAAAGCAACCTGATCTGTGGAGCACAAGCAATTGGATTCTTCACAATGACAATGCACCTGTCACTGAGCTCTCCTCACTTGTGAGTTTCTCTCCAAAGACAACATGGTATTGCTTCTGCACCTATTCTATTTGCCAGATTGAGCACCTGTGGACTTCGATCTCTTCCCCAAGATGAAAATGCAGCTCAGTGTTCGCTGTTTTAACACCATTGTCAAGATCAAGAGTGGATCACAGAATGTCCTCAACTTGCTTGCAGAAAATGACTTCCTGGCCGGATTCCAAAAGTGGGACCAGTGTATTGCTGTGCAAGGTAGCTATTTCGAAGGAGATGATGTTAAAACTTAGGTAAATAAGTTATTTTTTATTAAACATAACTACCTCGGGAACTTCTTGGTACCACCTCATACGTATTTGCATGTACGCGTGCACACACACATACACTATGTATATAATGGGATTCTTACCAAATTCACATACAAGGCTTTGGTCAATTCTGAACTTTTGAAGAAGACAGTTGCCCAAGGTACTGCTCAATAGGAATGAACCCCAAACCACATGCCTGCGAAACAAGCTTCTTAAGTACACAGCCATGCCTACTCCCATACACACATATGCACAAACATATACACGAACATGCAAGCACATTGTCATAAATGTTTATCTTTAGATTGATGTATATATGTACGTACATACATGATGATTGCCTCATTTCGTCACATGATAGCTGTCACACATTCATCCTGATTGTTCTGATTTACTTTTATCCGTGCATTTGCATGGAACTAACTTTTCACCATGCACCCATTGCCATAAGGCTTTATAAAATACAAAAGGAATCAAGAAATGATAGTGAAACATCTGTACATCTCTGGATTTAAGTAACAAAAGCTTTTACAGCAGTTTTGCCACTTTCTCAGTCACCATAGGTTCCAGTGACAAGGATTGCTAGATGACTGGTATTATTTTGGCTGCAACAATTATGTTAGAGTATCATTCTCCTTGATGAGCTGCCTTCTCCACAGCTTTGTCAAAAATAATGGGAGCCTCCTCTACCCTTAGGAAATCTATTTAACCTATAGATGGGACCCTGACAGGTAGTACTGTTTCAGATCAGAATGAACCTGAGAGTAATGGTAATTAAGGGGTGACTCCACGCTCCTGACAACTTCAGAACTCCTGAATTAGAGTTTCAATACTGAATGCAGTTTAAGGACATACATGCAACATCATTTGACATCCATGTTCTATGCTGGCATGAGTTGGGCAATTTGACAGGATCTGATGGACCCAAGGACAACATTGAGCTCCTGTGTTTGTTTGATACCCTTCCTAATAACAATCACTTTACGGTGCGCACTGGGTGCTTTATCTGTCACCGACACTAGTGAGGTAACCATGCAGCTTGCAAGATTATGAACCTTGAATAGTGGGGAACTTTATGCTAAAAGAACAAAAAGTAGAGATGGGTAAAGTATGAAAGAAAAGAGCTGAACAGAACAGTTTTCTTGCTGTATGACAACTCACATTTTAGGAGAGACGATGAGAATGATAAGATGGAGATGGAAAGTGATAAAAGATATGAGTGATGAAGTGTTAAGGTACAAGTGGGGATAGATCGAGTGGTGGTGGTAGTGGGGGATATGGGGATGTGTGATAACGTGGAGCAGCAGAACAGAAATGATGATACAGTAAACAGGAGAAGGGTGAAAGGGGGATGACATCCTGTTAGGTTGGTTGTAGGGGTGGATGGGGAAGAGAGGCAGACACAGTGTATTAAGAAGGTGAGGCATATGGTAGTGGGGAAGGAGATGTATGACAGTAAAGGTTTGGGTGGATGATCAATGAAAGTATAGATGGCAATCAGTATTAATGGTTGACAATAACAAGTGAGCTGATTCCAGGTAGTAAGAAAAGTAGCATAAAGAAAGACTGCAAATAGGGAGTTAATGCATGATGGGTGTTTTGAGGAGGAAAGAAATTAGGTTACGCGTATTGCCAGCCATCTTGATCTTTTGTCACATCTTTTGTGAGATTCAAGGACCTGAGGTCAGTCTTCATCACCTTGTCCATGCTTTTCTGGAAACTATGTTGCTCCTGTGGAGAACATTTGTTGTCAGTCATCTGAATTACTGCTCCCAATTATGGTCATCACAAACCATCAAATTAACAGCAGAACACAAGGCAATCCAGTACCACTTTAGTGTAGTAGATGGACTATTGGGAAAGACTAAATGAGCTGAAGCTCCACTTCCTGAAAAGAACATGTAAAAAATATGTAGTGATATATATGAGGATTCTGGCAGGTTTAGTACCCAACTTTGGAGTTAAATTGAAAGCTATACTAGTCACTGAACTGGATACTATTTCATAGTACCAAAGATCCTGCTCTTTCTCTGTCCAGAATAAGAACCCCAAACTGTAACAGCTTTAGAGGCTCACAACTCTAAACAGGTTCAGAGACTTACAACTTTTCAATATGTGGATAAAAGGCCTCAGAGATCTACAAGGTGTAGATGTGGATGTATTCAAATATCAGTTGACTAAATTTTTATTTGACATACCAGATGAACTCCCATTGCAACTTGAAATGCAAAGAAGAGCAGGTCTGTCCAACTCACTACTTCATTAGGAAAGATGCAGTCATTTTGTCTTTTCCTCATTTGTGATATAAATTCTTGTTCTTTGTCTCTCATTAAGTTTTACATCTGATGCTATTGTGTATTTCTCTATGTGGTTCTAAGTCCTCACTAGCATGGCACTCACTTCCAGTAACCATCATCTCCTTTCTGCTACTGCTGCTGCTATATATATTCTTTTATTCTTTCAGTCAATTTGACTGCGGCCATATATATATATATATATATATATAGCAAATTTTAGAGGTAATACTTGATAATTGTAAGCACCTGTATATGCCAGATAGTGGCCGAGGTGAAAGAATAAATTAAAAACGTAAAATTAAAACAGAACACAAAGGATTCCGCGGTACACGTGTTTCAAGCTTTATACACAAACAGTCGTTGGATCATTATATGAGTATATAGTTGATAGACAGGATGGTTTAAAGCTATCTTCAGCCGCAAATATATTCTTTCCCAAGATTATATCACAAAGAAAAAAGAAAAAGAGAGAGAAACAGGAGAGAGAAAAAGGGGAAGTTCACTTGGTATTATCCATTGTAATATGTTT
>NC_068982.1:84799859-84806663 GCF_001194135.2 Octopus bimaculoides | reverse complement strand
AGTAAAGGAAAACACAAGGAAATTGGATAAATAAATAGAAGAAATAGAAAAATAAAAGAAATAAAATGAAATAACAGAAGTAGAGAGAAAGAAGAATAAGAAAAAACCTAAAAGTAGAAAAAGAGGTAAAGAGAAATAAAGATAGATAAAGAGATCTAAAGGGATGAGTTTGTAAATGACAGACATACAAGATGCTGTCTTGGCCAAGAATAGTGGGGGGTCATAAATAATGTCAAGCTAGAGTAAACTTGAAATATGATATCCTTGTGATGAGTGGTCAGTTTAGCCAAAGCACATCACTACAACTTGTATACGAACTTATCTATTATATTGGTACATACACTTATCTAGAGGATAAATAGATGATGGAAGTGGTAAATGGTAATTAGAACATATAAAAACTAAACAAAGAAAACTTAGAAAATGTAAAAAAAGGTTATAAAATATAGAAAATATAAAGTGGAAAACTAGGGTTGGAAGTTAAAAATTCAAAATACAGAGTATTGGGAACATTTCAACCATAGTAATATAATAGTAATATTGTATTACATAATGTAATACAATAATAATAATAAAAATTTAAAAAAATAGTGGTTTGAAAAAGTACATTGATTAGAAAAATATTGTGATTGGGGAAGTTTCGGTTTATCTATTTGTGTAAATTATATGGCATAGTGAAACTACTACTATAATCGTGTTTTAATCATTGGGTATTGGTGTATGAATATAAAGAAGTCTGGGTTTGCATCTCCTAATTAATACTAGTATAATATTATTATAAAAACATTGCAGTGATGAGTGTTCTTTAATGTAACCTTTGTGTATTGTAGTGTTATTCGAAATCTTAGAGTCAGTGACTAAATAGTTTAAAAATTTTCCTGTAAAGGTGGGATTATGGATCCCAGGTTATTAAATATGTGTGTATATTATGGGGTCAGAATCTAGCTATGCGAGGGTAAACTGAATAATTAAGGTAAATAGTTAAGTTGGAGATAGAGTACAGGCTTCGTTAATTCAATATCTTAATGGTGGCAGGATGGCTCTGACGTGGGAGTTATCAATGAGAGAAAATTTTGAAGTGATTATAACTTAAAAGAGGGGACTTAGGGATTATAGTATCTAAAGGTTTTAATCATTTTATGTATACAAGATGGTTTGAATTCCGATCTCTTATTAATTAGCTTGTTCTTATCAGGGAATCTAATGATTTTCAATAGTTCTAAGGAACATAACTGGCGACCAGTTCTATTATTTCTATATATTGCGGCTGATCCAACTATGGATCATCTAAGGTTAAAGTTAATGTTTTCGTCTTTAAGTTCCGAAATTCTATGAGATAATGAGGTTATAGAACCTAGATTTCCAGGAGGAAGAGCACCCAAGGTAGGTGAGGGTGTTCGTTTCAGTAATTATTTTGCAAGGGTATACTATGTTTTTTGCTAGGCAGTTTCTACGTAAAGGACATGCTGATGATGTTACACAATTGCACCCAATTTTATAGTTGCTAGGCCGTCTTATGCTTGCATTTGGGGGGTAACTGCTTATAGGATTGTTATCTATGTTAGTTCTCGGGTGGTTACCTCTATTTGGGTTGTTCAAAGCTTCACCACCTCTATTCATTCTGCCGTTAGCACTGGTACTATATTTATTATTTCTATCAACAATATTATTAATTATATTGGAATTGTGGCTCGTATAATGATTATCGTGATTACTATTTGAGGTGGAGTTGGATATTCTATTATTAGTAGCAGTATCATTATTTAATGTGAAAGTACTATAAGGTGTGCCGCTATCCTGTGTTGGGTCTAGGTTTAGTGATTCATCTATTGTACTGTGATTTGCTATTTGGATATGGTTATAGGGCCTAATATTGTTGTTGTCATTATAATTATTACTATTACTAGCATTATCAACAATGTTATAATTTTCAGAAATATTAGTTTGTATACTATCAGTATACAAAATTCAGAGAGCTATTACTTCTGTTAGTAATGAAGGGCCTCTCTCTCAGAGTGAAAGGCAGATTGTATGATGTCTTGTACAAACAGCTATGATACATAGCCCTGAGACATGGGCTGTGATTACAGAGGACATGCAAGGCCTTGAAAGAAATGAGGCCAACATGCTCTGCTGGATGGGTAATGTCAGTATGCATATGCATGTAATAATAGTTACTGTTATTATTACTACTTACTATTATTTCCATCACCTCGCTAGCCATTTGAAAATGAGGCTTTGGAATGATATTTAAACATGGCTGGCTCCTGATCAGCAAGGTACACAATTAAAACAACTAATGACAGATACTGTACCTTCATTCTTAGAAGAGTAAAGCCTATTTACGACCAATCATTTCCAGTCTTCTATATTCAACAATCTCACCAGTTTGATACCCAGAGTTACTACAATCTACTCTTCTTATGGACAAAGCACTATGCCCAGAATGTTTCGATGTCAACTCAGCCTTACCTAATTCCAGAGAACAGTGGTAACATTGGTATTTTACATTCACTATCTAGAATCACTCAATGTGATGGAAGAAGATAAGTTCCAGCTGCTCGCCAATCGCATCAGCCCCAACATATTCAAATATATTGCAGACTGTGACATGTACGACAGAGCTCTCAATGTTCTTATCTTATTGTATACGAAACCAAAGAATGTGGTGAATGCACATCACCTGTTGTACACTTGCAAGCAGGAATACAGCCAAAATTTGGATCAGTACCTCCAGAAACTCAAATTACTGGTGAAAGATTGTGGTTACAAAGCTGTTGAACATTTCAATGAAGCTATAAGAGATGCCTTCATCAGTGGTATGCATACTAGTAATATATGCCAACGGTCTTGGAACAGGATAACTTAGACCTTGATCGGGCCTTCATCCAAGCATGGATGCTGGAGATAGCAGAAGCTCAATCTGTAAGTTGCATATGCTCAGTTGTTCCCTATAATGAATCCTGTGCTACACAATCTACATGTCCTCCCAGCCCAAAGCATGAAACTACATGACACCAATTTAGCAGCTGCCACATCTAAATGCTTTTCTTGTGGTTTTAACAAACATCCACATCCCAAGTGCCCAGCTCAGGAAGTGACATGTAAAGCCTGCAACAAAGTTGGTCATTTCCAATGAGTATGTTTCAAATACAAATCCCATATTGTCTGCCATATTTTCAGCAGCTCTTCCCACATTATTGTCTTCTGCTGTTGTTAAAGTATGTAAATGTATGCAAATGGTGTGAAACTCAATGCTCTGGTTGATACTGGAAGCTCTGATAGTTACATATTATCTCAAATTGTACACTCACATGGTTGGTGTACCCATCCATCAAACACTCCTATTTCTATGGCCTCTACTACCTTGTCAAGAATTACATGAGGTCACTGTTTCACCAAATTGGTCTATCATGACAATGATTACTCCTTGTGTGAAGCTTTCACTTTTACCTGAGCTTTGCTCAGATGTCATATTTGGGCATGATTTTTTGAAACAGCACGAACATGTAAACATAGCTTTCAGGAGTCCCAGACCTCCATTTTCACTTTGTGGCTTGGCTGCACCTCGCGTTGACACTCCTACATTATTTGGGTCACTTTCATCACATTGCAAACCTGTTGCTACTAAATTCAGGCCAGATCAGAAGTTTGTCATAGGTGAAGTTAGTCTTTTATCGGAGAAAATCATTGAACCATCCTGTTCTGCATGGAGGGTGCAAGTTTTAGTCACCTGTGATGAATCACACAAAAGATGAATGGTAATCAGTTATAGCCAGACAATCAGTCGATACACACAGTTTAATGCTTACCCTGTGCCATGCATCATGAACTGGTCAAGAAAATATCTCGCTACAAGATATTCACTACTTTAGGTGTTAAGAGAGCTTATCATCAGATTCCTATACATGAAGATGAGAAAAAATTTACAGCATTCGAACCTGTATCAGTTTCATCATATACCATTCAGAGTTACAAATGGTATAGCTTGCTTTCAACATATTGATAATCTTATCAAACAGACAAAACTCAAGGATACCTTCGCCTATGTTGACATATTATGTGGGAGCAACAGAAGAGAACATGATGAGAACTATGAAAGATTCCTACAATTTGTGAAGACATACAGGCTCACCTTCAACAATAAGAAAACAAGCATTGCCACCTGGACTGTCATACTCCTGGGTTACAAAGTGTCCAAAGAGGTAATCAGATCAAATCCAGAATTATTCTGTGCTTACATGAGCTTCCATCTCCTCAGGATGCCAGAGCACAAGAGAGGATCATCAGGATGTTTGCTTATTATTCTCACTGGATCTCTCATTTTTCAGACAAAATCATACCCTTGGTACACAATAAGACTTTTCCCCTCCTTGGTGTTGTTAAACAGACATTCAGAAACCTTAGTCAGAGCTTAACGGCGCTACTTTCGTTACCATTGATCATCAAGTCCCCTTTGTTGTGGAGACAGATGCTCCAGGTATTGCTGTTGCCACCACCTTGAACCAGAATGGACAACCTGCAGCCTTCTCCAGAATGCTTACTTGCAGCAAACGGAACCATTCGTCAGTTGAAAAAGAAGCCTACGCCATCATTGAAACTCTTCATAAATAGAAGCACTACCTTATCAGTGTTCATTTTCAGTTAATGACTGACCAATAGGCCATAGTTTTCATGTTCAACAATGAGCACAAAAGTAAAATACTACAATAGAGGATTGAGCTATCTTGTTTCAAATACAATGTTGTTTATCAGCCAGATAAGAAGAACAAGGCTGCAAATGCTTTTTCTCAGAGTTATTGCACATCTTCTATCCCCTTGGACCTTATACAGCTCCATGATTCCTTGTACCATCCAGGTGTGACAAAATTGCTCCATTTTGTGCAGTCAAATAATCTACCATTTTCTATGCATTATGTAAAATCTGTGACGTCTTGACGTCTTACATGTGCCAAACTGAAGTCTAGATCTTTTGTGCCACTGACAGCTAAACTTGTGAAGACCACTAAGCCATTTGAGAGATTAAATGTAGACTTCAAGAGTCTACACTTCCCATCCACTAATCGCAAAAAATACCTGTTCTCAATTATTGATGAATTTTCTCGCTTTGTGTTTGCGTTTGCATGTTCAGATATACCAGCCGCTACTGTCATTTATTGTTTCTGCCAACTATTTTCGATTTTTGGACTCCCTTCTTTCATCCATTCTGATCATGGTGCTGCTTTCATGTCAGCTGAAATGAGACAATTCCTCCATGATGAAGACATAGCAATCAGTAGGACAACCCGTACAATCCAGTGGGGAATGATCAGATCCAAAGGCTCAATTTAATCTTATGGAAAACCGTTACTTTGGTGTTGAAGTCTAAGGGATTGAGTGTGAGTCACCGACAGTGCATACTCTTTGATGCTCTACATTCTATTTACTCCCTTTTCTGTACGGCCACTAACACCATGCCTCACGAGAGGCTGTTCAGTTTTCTCTGTCACTTAACTTCTGAGACCTCACAGTAAAATAAGTAGTGAAGGGTGGATCTGTGCGCCTGAAGAAACAACTGTTGTTTTCAATATATGACCCAGCAGTAGAAGAGGTTGAGTTGCTTGAATGCAATCCACAGTATGTCCATGTATGCTTATCAAGCAGCAAGGAGGAAGCAGTTTCATTGAAACATCTGGCTCCGGGGGAAGATGCACAATTTTCTGATACACTGACTGAGATTGATACCTTATCAGGATCCTGTAGATAATTTCAAAGTGGCAACACCTGCAGTTGAGACTAGAACCAGTGTTATCAACCCTGAAGAAGAAGCCAACCATGCAAAACTTGATAATCTCGAATAATTGAAAGCTGGTCAAGAGCATGTACACTCATACAACTTGAGAAACTGGAAGGCGTGAACTCTCCGAAATATTGTAATGCCCAATATTATTCATTCCTTTCCCTGGATAGATACATTCACTACTCACACACACATATATTTTGATCATTAAGAACTTTACAAACTCACCATGTGGTACTCAAATTCTTCAGCAGGGGAGAATGTGGTAATAATGTTATTATTACTACTCATAGTTATTTCCATCATCTCACCAGCCAATCAAATACAAGACTTTGGAGTGATATTTAAACATGGCTGATTCCTGATCAGCAACAATCACGATTAAAACAACTAATGATGGATACTGTACCCTCATTCTTAGAAGAGTAAAGCCTGTTTACAGCCAATCATTTCCAGTCTTCTGTATTCAACACTCTCACCAGTTTGATAACCAGAATTATTACAACACAACAGAGTGTAAGTGATTTGAGAGAAAAGCTGGATATATGAGGCATCAGATGTGGCGTGCAAGAAAGAAGACTGTGTTGATATGGTCATGTGATGTGTATGGATGGGGAAAGCTGCATCATGAAGTGCCAATCTCTAGTTGTGGAGGGAACATGTTGAAGAAGATCCCAGAAATGATCTTCAGACATTGGGCCTCACAAAGGAGATAAGGGACTGCAACTTCTAGAGGACTGCCGTGCTTGAGAAGACATTTAAAGCTAAGTAAAATTGTAGTTGTCTTTGCATAGAAGCATGTCCCCTTCCTAATCTTGCAGGCTTGTGGGTGTCAGTGCCATGTAAAAAGCAACCATGTTATTGGTGTGTAAAGGCAACCAGTACACTCTGTAAAGTGGTTGGTGCTCGGAAAGGCATCCAGCTGTAGAAATCATGCCAAAACAGACATGGAGTCTGGTTCGTCCAACCCATGCCAGCATAGAAACCAGATGTTAAATGATGATGATGATATATATATATATATA
>NC_068982.1:84789142-84798973 GCF_001194135.2 Octopus bimaculoides | reverse complement strand
ATATATATATATATATATATATATATATATATATAAACAAAAATAATAACAATGTGGGCATTCCATTAAATAATAAGTTAAAAGCTTATAATAAATGCACAAATGGGAAACAGACACAGAAGATCTCCAAATCATCATCAGTTACCAGCCAGAGGGTCAAACACAATTTCGTGCCTTAACAATAGTGTTCCATCCCCTCTGGTGGCACTGACAGCAAAATGCTATCAGGAAATGGCAAGCCAAAAAACAAGGGACTGAACATGACCGTAGATGAACAAGCATATAGGTACAGGCGTGGCTGTGTGGTAAGTAGCTTGGTTACCAACTACATGATCCCACGAAGTAGAGCTGAAGAAACTGAGGCGAGGCAGCGTCATGTGGCTGCAAGGAACCAATTCTAAGGTAAATCTGCCCCTGCACTTTAAAGGAAGTCACGAAATGCCCTTCTCGTATGATGTTGGTGCCGAAGGAAGTCATTTGGAATGCGCAGTTGTAGGCATGTATCCACTTGAGAAAGTCATGAGAATAAGGAGACGCTCCTGTCAAAAGATCAGTTAAAAGGGGGGGGAAGGTCTTGTACAAGAGGTACTGTAATCTTACTGTTGGAGCAGCACATGCCGGGAGTTTCTCCAGACCACTTTTTAGCTCTGCAAAATTGGCAGATTGTGGACATGCAGCCTATTTGAATGTCAGGGTGGTTACTGTAGTCAATTGTAGGATCTTAGTTGAATGCTGTTATTGACCAACGCAAAGAGCATAGCCTTGAGTAGGAACATCATGCAGCCCTTCGCTGAGTTGTAACCTCCAGTTGTTGTTGTATTTCCTCTGTAGTCTCTGTAGCGCACACAGCAGCAGTTGCTGCAGCATCTCTTGTAAGTCGAACTGTGCGTTGTGCTGCAGTCTCTGCAGCTCGTGCAGCAGCAGTTGAGGAAGCATTCTTCATGCTGAAGCCATCGTAAGTGCATTGAGAGAGTTCCTCCTGGTGGCATCCTCAGCAGATTCATTTGCACGCATACATTCACTTTTCTTTGAAGCATTTGTTTGCCAACCTATATTGGATCTTTTGCGTTGAGGCATGGTGGAAAATTATCAGTTCACACAATAGAAAAAGTCCTAAGGAAAAAGCGGTGAATGTGTAGTATCCAAAAAATAGTAAAATGTAGTGGGCAAAAATGTTAATCAAACAGACTGAATTAAAGATTTTAAATTTTGGGTAAGAGTTTTAAAGTTGCTAGTTTAAGTTGGAATAATTATATGAAAAAGAGTGCTCACATGAAAACAGAGGCAAATCGTAACTGGCAAATGAATACTGCTGGCAGTACTGTGCAAGCAGTCTAATTTTTTATTACCCATAAAGGGCTACATGAAGATGCTTGTCGACAAATACAAAATATAAAGACTATACAAAACGTGACAAAACATAAACTCAGGGAACTAAAAATTACAAACAGGATGAAACAAGAAGAAAAAATAAAAGAAACGAATGATAATATGAAAGAATGAAAATGAGGTGCAATGCCCCACTCAACCCCCGAAGTCGAGTGGTTACATTTTTTACCAGTCTTTTCTCTTTTCATTAACAACATCTTCACATGTACATTATTTTTCACAGTCTTTTTTCTCTTTTTTTTCGTTTTCAAAGTTCACATTAATATTTTTCCAATCTTTCCTTTTTTTTTTTTCTCTTTTTCAGAAAGTTCTTTTACCTTTATATCCCTATTTTTTCAACCTCACATATTCCACTATAGAAGGTGAATCCTCCTCTAACCAGAACTCATCTACCATTTTCACATGTTCAAAAGAAAATGCACCCATAAGTCTCTCATATTTTTCATCAGGTATCCAGACACCTCTATCATCCATATCAAATCCCTCTCTTGGTAGCTTCACTCTCACCAGTCCCTTCCATTTCGCAATTTTTATCTCTGTCAAAGAAGAAGGTCATGTTTTCATTGGCGTTGGTTTGTCTATCTGTGTGGAAAATAACTCAAAAAGTTGTGAACATTATTTGATTAATCTTGCAGGAAAAGTTGTTAATGACACAAGGAATAGATGATGAAATTTTTATGGATTCTTGAAGGATTTTCATTTGTATTTACTTTACATGAAGTATTACAATGTTACGTTCTTTGATTATCTCCCTTGAAAACATGTTCATCGTTTGCACATAACCTATTGTGGCATTGTTGTTTCTAAAGTTTATTTTTGTTTCTCTATTAGTAATTTTACTTGCGTATCTATCTTAAAATGAGCTGCTTGGCGAAGGTCTGCGGAGGATGACATGACAAGCCTTGACTATTGCGATCAACTCAAAAAGCTCAGGCTTTGCTCCCTCCACCACCGCTGTGAGCTCTATATCATCTGTACGATGTGGAAAATATTCCATCAACATTGCCCATCTTTAAAATTCGTCCAAGGCTTGGCCTCCATGCCATCTGCCCATTATAGAAATGTTCGTGTTGTATCACAACACTATGACAGAACTATTTCACCTCAATTGGCCCTGCTCTCTTCAACATCGTGCCGGACACACATAAAGGAGGAATGTGACTTCACGGCATTCAAACGATCCCTAGATGATTATCCACAACAAATACCAGATAAATCACCCACACCCAGATATGTCTCTGAAAACAATAATCCTCTGCTTGAATGGGCTATGGTTCCTTAGAGCTAACTGTGTATCTCTTCCAAGTGGTGCTATTAAACTAGACATGGCCTGTCAACTTCGGCCAAAACTTATGTAAGTAATCTAATCTATGCTGTAACCTTTTAATCAAAGCATGATAACATGGGTAGAGGCTGATATCTTAACATTTCTGATGGTCTTAAGTATAAAAAAAAATTATTAAAGATTTATATAGAAATACATTCAGAGTATGTCTATTAGCTATTGTGTTTAGACCTGGTTTTTATCCTCAAACTGTTCCGTTTTGTAGATGTAATTTTTTTTTTTTTAATAAAGCGCTCCAAAATTAGAAAAATCAAAAATCTGCAACAATCTCAGTCCCATGAGTATCTGATAATGGATTTTCAACTGTGTAAAGAAACTGATTGTGGTGATCGTAGTTTTGACGGTGATTGTGGTGGAAGCAGAGATAGTGTTGATGATGACGATGGTCGAGATAAGTATGGGAGGAGGATGAAATAGGAGTGGTGGTTATAATGGCGACAGGAGTGGTGTGATGTTTGATGCTGAGGTGATGGTGGTAATAGTGGTGTTGATGATAGTGTTAGTTGTATGATGGTGGTATTGTAGTGGTTATACTGGTTGTGGTGGTGAAAGTAACTGTTAAGGTAACCGTCATGATAATGTTGATGGCGGTGTACGTGGTTGAAGTGGAAGCAATGACAATGCTGCTGATGATGTTGGTGGTTGTGGTTGGTGGTGATTGTGATGTGGTGGTGGTGGTGGTAGTAGTGGTCGTTGTCGTAGTGCTGCTCCTGCTGGTTTGGCATAGGTCTGCACTTTCCGAGTGCTTTTCTAGTTTTCTCTGCATTCACACCCCTCTCATACACCACCAAGAAACCCTTGTATTTACATTGTTCTTCTATTGTTTTTTCCTTTCTTTCTTTCAAATTTTTAGCTTCGAGTCCTTCTTTGGCTCTGCTGAACTCTCCCTTGCCTTCGCTCTCTTCTATTTTGGGGGGGGGCTGACAAATCCATCACTCCCCTCTTTTGTTTCTTTCACCTCACTTTTTTCCTTCTCTTTAACTTCCTGGGTATAATCCTCCACGTTTTTATTCTTTTCCTTTTCTTTAACTTCCTGGGTACAATCCTTTTCTTTCCTTGTATGTAATTTCTCTTCTGTCTCCTTCTCCTGCTCCTTCTCCTTCTCATTATGCATGTACTCAAACAAGGGGTACTGAGTCTTCATGTGACCCCTCATGTCACATATATAGCAGTTCAGCCTCCGTCCCTCCACCACCACATTCAACATTTTCTCCTCAACCTCAATCTGGTAGGGGATCTTCTCAATATCTTCAAATGTGGAAAAAAGCCACATTTCAACTCCGAAACCCCATCAGTTCAATCTTTTCATCTCTCCAACAGGTCCCAGTTCCTATGCTGTCATCGGTTGCAGCCAGAATAGCTGCAACCAACCACTCGGTTTTAATTTCTGGTGGTACCCTTGGTATCCTGATCCGGACACTGCACCTTCCCCTGTAACTGGGTAACAGCGCCACCTTCTCTATTCTCAAAATGGTGGTGGAACGTGAGGCCGCATCTTCCTTTGTGGCAAACCTCACCTCCACCATGCCGAACCTTCTTCCTCTACTGATGTATGTTGCTTTCTTTACAAGTTCTCCCAGGAATTATTCTATATCTTCCTTCGTCACTCTCTCTCTATCTTGTTGGTGGTATTTTTATATTATTCAATTGATATTTAATGATAATTTTAGTTGATACCTTTTTTTAACCGGTTTGCATATTCTAATAAAACATTTTTTTTAATCTTTCTTCCAACCTCACTTGTGTTATATAGTTTGTGGAAAGGAAAATTAGAAACATTTTCTGACCACATGTTTCTATATATTTGCTCAATTCAATTTGGTAAACATTAGTGTTATGGATTTGTTGTCTGTGAACTTGTGAGTGTTCCAATAATGCATTCCCTATCTTGCCAATATATAGTTCCTTGCAATTTGGGCAGTAGGGCAAATTTCTAGTTTTGCAGTTCATATCTGCATTTGTGAAAATCTGTCCATTTTTTGTTCTAATGGATCTACCAGCATGCATGTATTGACACTTTCCACTTCTGTTATCATTACACTTGAATACTGTGAATGCTTTATCCTGTTTGTTTATGTTGAATTTCTTTAGGTTATGTGGTTGCCTTTTGCTTCAGATTTGTTTCGTGATTGGCAAATTTGTTTTGATGATGTTAAAATGTTAAAATGACTGGTTGTAATTTCTCTCATCTTCCACTGTCAACACTTTTTGCTGACTCTCTGTTGTCCTTCTGTTTCTAATCCTTTAGGAAATTCCTCTTGGCATTAACCATATTTTCATCTCCTATCAGGCCCTAAGGCTGTTTTCTGTTCATTCATTTCAGTTTGTTCATATGTCCACATTTCGTCTTGTTTGTTTTCATCTTTCTCCCTCGTCTGTCCACTAATAGTCTCATCTTGAATCACACTTATTTCATGTTTGTATGTTCAGTTTCTGTATTGCATATTTGTTTCTTGTTTGTTCACTTTTTGTCATATTTGGTCCCATGTTCGTTGGCTCACCATCTCCCAGTAGCTTCTTGCTGCCAGCACCACCAAAGGGGATGCAATATTATAGTTGAAGGCGCGAAATTGTGTTTGACCCTCTGGCTGATAACTGATTAGGATTTGCTGACCTTTCCATTTGTTTGTGCATTTATTATAAGGTATAAAGACTGTGTGGAGGAAAACCTGAAGAAACTAGATACAAACAAAAGTGTTTGGGAAAATGATGCTCTGGATCAGAAGAAGTGGCAAGGTGCTGTTAGGACTGGTTGCAATGCTTGAGAGAAAAAAGATGATTCAGCTCTGTGAGCTTAAAAGGGCTTGTCACAGAGGAACAATTGGAACTGAAATCAACATGAATATTAGATATGTATTGTGTGTGATCATGTTCTGCTGTCATAAGCAGGATACATGAATCATGAAGTCATGTAAATAACTTACTGTAACCGAGGATGTTGGTTTTTTTATGCTTCAGGCTACTTAGAAAAACTGTCTACTACAACAAGGTAATGTGAACCATAAAGTGGACCTCTTGAAATCAACATGCAGTCTGGACCATGGAATATCAGTTTTTGGCCACGGTTGCCATTTTGTGGTTGGTGATTTTGCTGATAGGGGACTGCCTGTGCATGCTTTTATCTCTTGGTCCACTCTTAACCAATATACATAGCTTCTCATCAACGATTTCATTCTTGAAATCCCCAGGTGATCAATGTGAAATTCTTTTAGCATTTGTTTCTGTAGTATGGCCTGCACTGCCACTCTTTCTGTGTACATTAGCTCATTGTCACAAATTGAGAACAAGTTCAAATTGATATTGCATTCTACAAAATGCATATTTTTATTTCTTTTTCAGCACTCAGAATTCCTTTCATTTTTTAATAAATTCATCATTTTCTGCTTTTAGTCTGATTTTAACTGGTAATTCTTGTACAACATTACATAAAATATTTTTAATTTCTTTTTCTGCTCACAACATTGCAATCACAGTATCTTCAAATGGTTCAGTATTTCTTGATAAACAGTCAGCCTGTCCTAATTTCTTAGATGGTATAAACTCTATCTTAAAATCATAATTTAGTAATATAGTACCCCAGTGTTGCAACTTCTTAGGAGTATGGGTATAATAACGGACGATGGTCAGTTTGTAATCAAAAACTTCTGTGTAAGAATCTACAAATTTTTTTTATAGTGAAAATAATTGCTAGAGCCTCTTTTTCAATTTGACTGTAGTTTTTTACTGCTGGTAGCAGAGAACCCGAGGCATGAGCCACAGCCTTCATGTTTACCATCCTCATATTTATGTAGAATTACTGTTCTGATACCATACACTCATTGGCATCTAAAGCTAATACAATCTTCAATACAAGATCGAAATGTGTTAAAGACAAATCTGATGTTAATATCTTTTTAGTTTCCTTGAATACCTTCTGACAATTTACAAACCAATTCCATTTTACATCTTTTTTTAGTAACTTATTTAGTGGAGCTTTTACCTTTCACATGTTTGGTATATAAATCTGATAATATTTTGCAAGTCACAAAAATGCTTGTAAGGTGTTTGTCACAGGGGGTATATTTTTAGTCATACTTGCCCTCGAGGGATCTGATCAATGACCATTTTTATCAATAATTTGTCCTAAGTACTTAATTTTAGACAAGAAAAATTCGTGTTTCTCCTCATCCAGTTTGAAATCATTATCTTTTATTTTTTCAAAAACTCATATCACATGCTTGACATGCTGATCACGTGATTCACTTTTAATTAACATATCATCCAGGTAGGCCACTGTGAAGTCACACTCTGTAAGCATTGCATCCATCACTTGGAATATAGCTGGATCAACTTTTATGCTAAATGGGAGCCAGTTAAATTTGTACAAACCTTTATCTGTATTAATTGTTAGCACCTTAGAGCATCCATCTTCACTTGTATTAGTAAGTAAGCACCAGAATGATCTAATTTTGAGAACAATTTTCCACCATTTAATTTTGAGATTTCCTCTGGGTTAGGTAATGGGCTAGGTTTTAAACATTCATTTAGTCCTGTTGAGAAATCTGCACATACACGAATTTTATTGTTCTTTTATACAAACACCATTGGAAATGCCCAATCTGAATAGTTGATCTTTTCAAACATTCTCATTTTGACCAGTCTGTCTAATTCCTTATTCACTTGTTCTAGTGCTGCAAATGGTGCATTATGTTCGAGTTTGAAAACTGGTAATGAATTTTCTTTTACCTGAAATTTTGCTTTAAATTTATTGCACCAACACAACTTGTCTGAAAAAACATCTGGGAACAACCTATTCACTTCTTTTTTTAAAAATTTTCTGACTCTGTATTTGAACTGGCACACAACCCCATTACATTTTTACAAAAATTATTTATGGGAAAATCTCATAAGTCGAACAGTTCCATTCAGTCAGTTCCAAAAGGTTGCTTTCGCTTTTACAATTTTACTACGAAATGTAACATTACAAATAATTTCACATTTAAAAATTAATTTAATTCCCAATACTCCATGTGCAATCTTCAAGGTTTTCTGTAATGTAGGTTTCCTCTTTGTTTTCCATGTGCTTTCATTAATTAAAGTAATGTCACTACCTACATCTAACTGTAAATTTATATTTGTATTATTAATTTTTACATACACAAATTTCCTTTGAGTCTTGTTTGTATTTCTTGTTGCCGATAAACTATTTACATGATTTTTTCTGTTGAACCATTTTCTAGGTTTTTTTTACAGTATGATTTTTTTATGACCTATCTAACCACACTTGAAGCATTTTCAATTTTTATAAGGACAGTCAAATCTGTAGCGTAATTCTTCACATCCAAAACATAGGTTAATTTTCTGCTTTTCATTTCTTACTTTTGGTTGCACTGACTGTATATGAGAGCAGTTTCTCACTTCAATTTGTTTTGTATCATGCCTTAGGTTGATTATTCTCCAGCATTCTTCAGATATTTCTTGTAGTGTTAGCTTCTGATTCTGTTCTAATTTAGTCAGGATTCGCTTACAAATTTCTGCATCTTTCTTTGCCATTAAACTTTGCATGAAAATTAAGCATTTAAACATATCTGGTGTTAGTTCATAAATTTTAAATCTCTTGCATTCCCTATTAATGATGTCAGTGTATGTAATAAAATCTTTGTCCTCTTTTAATATTCATGCATTGCCAGCACATATTAGATAAAGAGCTTTTTTGCTGAAAATCTTTGGTAGAATATTCACTGCTTCTTCAAAACATGTAATTTCAATATTTCTCATACTTGGTTGGTACCAACTTTCTCAACAAAAGTCAAGTTTTTTTCTCATCTTGCCAGTTGCAGTACTCTTCTCTAAAAATTTCATCATACTTTCTAAAGTAAGCAGAGAAGGTAGTACCCTCCTCTGGTTATATGCAAACTTTCCAATTTGCTGTTACTTCTGAAATTCCAACAATTGCTGTTGTTGCTGTTTCTGTAATTGAATTACTGAAGCTAGTAAACCTGCAATGTTCAAGCAAAAATCTGTCCATCATGACCTTCAAGTAATCTTGTTGCCAAAAATGTTATGACTTGTTTACATATCTTGTGTAAAATGGTATTACACGAATAAATAGTTGGTTGATGTTATACAAAAATAACCTATTGCAAAAATATATGTTAATACAGAATGCACTCTGTACTACTCAAATGTAGGTACTATACTTAGTATTTACTGTGCAACAACTGACTGTTAAACTAATATGACAAACTAACATGCTAGATCAACATCGTTAACTAACACCGTCAACTATCCCCCTGACAGTTCACTCAGTTATTTATTGTAATATATAGATATGTATGTATCAATGTATATATGTATATATATAAATTTATATAGACAGATATTATATATATATATATATATATATATTATATAAAATGTGTGGAGTGAAACTGTTTGATAAGAAGAGGACTGAGGACTTAATGGGGATGCTGGGGTTGGAGGAATTGGTGGAATGACTGGCAAGGGCTCTTTGCTCCAGCATTCGAAACTCCAAGTACTATAATAATAACCTTTTACTGTTTATTCTAATTTATAACATCTGTATATCTATAAAGGGCAGGATGTGTGTGTGTACGTGAATGTAATTTATGCACATCCACAAATTAGCACACATGTCACTGCAATTTTAGGAGGATATTTGTCATGACCCTAGCTGTATTTTTGTCAAATTATTTTTCCCAAGGCACCTATGGATAGCAGTAAAAATCGATTTTCAGCCATAACTTTTACCAATTTTGAAGTTTGCTAACATGAGTTAAGTCCCTTCTTGCCATAGCGAAGTGAAAATGTGTGTGTGTGTGTGTGTGTGTGTGTGTGTGTGTGCGTGCGTGCATGTGAGGGAGAGAGAAAAGTTGTGGGTTGATGTATGCGTGTGTGAGGGAGAGAGAGTAAGTGACAGCATTCACCAAAAATAAAAATGTAAAATGTTTTATTTTTCTTAAACATGAGATATAGTCTTCAAATTTAGGGTGTTTTTGAAAGCCACTATATTTTATAATCAGATTATATATACTTTCTCACACAACAATTAAAATATGTTTATTTTAAATCATTTATTTATTTTAAATCATTCATCT
>NC_068982.1:84788395-84788903 GCF_001194135.2 Octopus bimaculoides | reverse complement strand
CTGTATGTAATTTTGCTTTCTCGGTGGTCAAGGCAAATGATGACTGGCAAAGATGGTGAAAAGATCAATGGGTGCGAGGGGTGAAATTTCTGAGGCTTCCACCACATCACATCCTGTTTTTTGAACCACTAAAGGGGTTTTGTAGCATATTAGGAGGCCAGGGTAGTTGATTCCATGCAAAAAATCTGATTTTTTTTCTTAGTGAAAATCGTGCAAGTGTTAATCTAAAAATTTATCAACCTTTTTTCCATTCATTTCTGATTATGAAATTCTCTGTATGTAATTTTGCTTTCTCGGTGGTCAAGGCAAATGATGACTGGCAAAGCAACAGTGCCCTAATGCTGACATTGGATACAATGACCTGATCTACAATAAAGCGCTGATTGAAATCGAGGATGCCCTGCTCAAAATGGGTGGGGCGGCGTTGAATACATTCGGTTTGCCATCCTCATTGCGACAGGACGTTAACACACTCCCACCAAAGTTACTTCTGGAGTTGTCATATGAC
>NC_068982.1:84784569-84788343 GCF_001194135.2 Octopus bimaculoides | reverse complement strand
ATTATGAAATTCTCTGTATGTAATTTTGCTTTCTCGGTGGTCAAGGCAAATGATGACTGGCAAAGCAACAGTGCCCTAATGCTGACATTGGATACAATGACCTGATCTACAATAAAGCGCTGATTGAAATCGAGGATGCCCTGCTCAAAATGGGTGGGGCGGCGTTGAATACATTCGGTTTGCCATCCTCATTGCGACAGGACGTTAACACACTCCCACCAAAGTTACTTCTGGAGTTGTCATATGACACTGATGACCTTGAAGAGTACCTGAGAGTAAATGAACTGAAATTGCTCCCTGATCAGAGGCTGGTGTACGAAACTATCGTCAGTGCCATTGAAAAATAGGCAGGCGGTATTTTTTTCCTTGATGCTCCTGGAGGTACCGGCAAATTCGTTTGTAACACAATTAATACTTGCTAAGATTCATTGTGAGAAACAAAATGCGCTAGCTGTTGCTTTCTCAGGAATCGCTGCTACATTATTGCCGGGAGGTAGGACAGCTTACTGCCTTTAGATTTGGTGAGGGCCGAGGTTCCTGCTTGCAACATTGGCAAAAATTCAGAGGAAGCTGATGTTCTTAGACAGTGCTGTCTCATTGTATGGGACAAATGCACAATGACTAATAAGGGTGCCCTTGAGGCACTGGACCAGTCACTGAAAGGTATCAGGGATTCTACAGCTTCTATGGGTGATGTAACTCTATTTTCAGATTTCTGGCAAACCCTTCCTGTCATCCCTAAAGGGAGCTGGGCTGATGAAGTACGTGCATGCTTTAAGTCATCCATGTTGTGGCCCCAGGTTAAGACCTTAAGCCTAAGAACAAACATGCATATGCACTTGCTTGGTGATAGCATGTCTGCATCATTTACTAAAGACATTTTAGCCCTTGGAGAAGGCAAAGTCCCTAGGAATGATAGTGATGACATATCCATCTCTGAACTGTGCAACGCCGTGGACAACCCTTCTTTTGGAAACAGTGTTCCCCAGTCTGGAAAGTAACTATGCAGGCATCAATTGGCTCAGTGAAATAACCATCCTGGCCCCCATAAAAGTAGCTGTCAGTGCTATCAGCGAACAGTTCATAAGCGGAATTCTGTGTGAGGAGCACATCTACAAATCAATTGACTGGACCTCTGAGTCCCAAGACATTGTCAATTACCCTATCAAGTTTCTCAACTCATTGGAGCCATCAGGGCTTCCACCTCACATTCTTAGGCTAAGGGTTAGATGCCCAGTTATGCTAATCAGAAACTTGCTTCTGCCTAAACAGTGCAACGCGACCTGCTTAGTAATCAAGTCCCTGACGCCCCACTTAATTGAGGTCACCATTGTTACAGGGTACGGGAGGGGTGAAAATGTTTTCATTTCAAGGATGCAGCTTTATGCCTTGGGGTCAGACATGGGCTCATTGTGTAGGATCCTGTGTTCTTAGATAACAAGTTTCTGCATACCACTCTCCTTAAACAGATGACCCAACTCCTCTCTCTTCACCAGCATCTGAACAATCCTCACATTCAGAGTGCCAATTTTTGTGGCTCTTCTGCAGGACAAAAATGTGTTCTTTATATTTGTCTCAGAGACAACTGACCCTCCCTGTGGCTCTAATCCAGTAGAGTCATAATGACCAGGCTGCTCCTTGACAGTGTAGTTAGGGGATCTAACCCTAGTGCTGTTAAGTACACTCTCCATGGTTCTTTTCAATGGCTAATAATACTCTACTGGTACCACTCAAGTAAGGTAATTATTTAAGCCATAAATGGGACCCTAATAGGTACTACTACTCCGGGCTAGAGCAGACCTGGAAGTGATGACAACTAATGGGTAACTCTACATCCCCCACAGCTTCTAGACTCCTGAACTAGAACCTTGCCACTGGATGCAGTTTAGGGTCATACCCAGGGCATATATATATATATGTGTGTGCATATGTATATGTGTGTGTATGTATGTGTGTATATATCATCATCGTTTAACGTACGCTTTCCATGCTAGCATGGGTTACACCATTTGAATGAGGACTGGTGAACCAGAGGGCTACACCAGGCTTCAATCTGATTTGGCACAGTTTCTACAGCTGGATGCCCTTCCTAATGCCAACCACTCCGAGAGTGTAGTGGGTGCTTTTACGTGCCTCCGGCACGAAGGCCTGTCAGGCAGTACTGGCAACAGACACGCTCAAAATGGTGCATTTTATGTGCTACCTGCACAGGAGCCAGTCCAGCAGAACTGGCAACGATCTCGCTCGAATGTCTCACACGTGCCACCGGCACAAGTGCCAGGAAAGCGACGCTGGGCACAGGTGCCATCATGATTTCACTTTCGCTTGCCCCAACAGGTCTTCGCAAACCAAGTTTCATGTCCAATGAAGGAGACGACGTTGGCATGGGTGCCAGTCGTCGAATTTAGCTCGATTTCAATTTCACTTGCCTTAACAGGTCTTTGCAAGCGGAGTTTAGTGTCCAATGAAGGAAAGGTACGCATAAGTGGGCTAGCTACACCCCTGGCAGAGGCCTTGGATTTAAGTCTCACTTGGCTTGCCGGGTCTTCTCACGCACAGAATATTTCCAAAGGTCTTGGTCAGAAGTTATTGCCTCAATGAGGCCCAATGTTCGAAGGTCGTGCATCACCACCTCATCCCAGGTCTTCCTGGGCCTACCTCTTCCACAGGTTCCCTCAACTGCTAGGGTGTGGCACTTTTTCACACAGCTATCCTCATCCATTCTTGCCACATGACCATACCAGTGCAATTTATCTCCTACGACATCACGATTCTCTCTCACACACTGTCTTGCAACACAAAATACCTCAAGTCTTTGGTCCTCACGGCGCAGAACATTGGCAAATTATTTCTTATCTGCTTCCCCTCTGGCTAAATAAACCTGTTGCCTAGCTTCCCTTCTGGCAGTCTGATACAATTCCCTGCTACCACCGTTTTTCCAGTCCTTCCAAGCCTGTTTCTTTTGTCTAATAGCCCTGTCAACAACATTGTTCCACCACCACATTATTTTCAGTTGAGAGGAGACTTTGCACCATCCACAGATCTGGTCAGTGGCCCTCAGCAGGTTGTCCTGTAGAAACATCCAGTTGTCTTCTACATTGTGTGAAGCTACATCCCCCTCTATTTCGTCAAAGGCTTCGAGTAACACGTCTCTAAATCTCTGTCCATTCGCAGGATCTTTGAGCTTCCAGACCCTACTCCTCCAAGTTGGTCGTCTTCTGGGCAACCGCTTAGCCCTGATCCTGAAGTCACTAACTACTAGTCTATGTTGTGGGGTACATTCTTCGCCTGGGAAGGTTTTGACATTTATAAGCAGCCATCTTTCCCTTTTCTTGGCGAGGAGGTAGTCAATTTGGCTAGTGTGTCTGCCAGATCTGTAAGTGACTAGGTGATTGGCAGGTTTCCTGAAGTTAGTATTGCAGACCATAAGGTCATTTGAATCACAGAACTCCAGCAGCCTGGTTCCCTCCTCGTTGCGGGAACCAAAACCATTGAAGTCACCAGCTACAAAGAGAAGGTCCCTGTCATTTGTCGATGAGGTAGTCTGCAGGAGGGTGTTATAAAATTGGTCTTTCTGTCCGTCAGGTAGCCCGGGCTTAGGGGCATAGGCCCAGATAATGGTTGCTAACCCATGGACTAATCTAATCTTAAGTATTCTATCGGATACTCTAACTACCTCAATTACCTTATCCACCCATTTCTCTGCAAGAAGTATGCCCACGCCCCCAACCCCGTCTGTGTTCCCTGCCCAGAAAATCTTGTACCTGTGTTCTT
>NC_068982.1:84782937-84784029 GCF_001194135.2 Octopus bimaculoides | reverse complement strand
CGGCTGCACCAAGGCCATTGCTGCAAAGGTATTTAGGTCGAGTGTGGGAATTGGGGTGTGTGCGCTAGTATTATAGACCTGGCGATGCAAGGGGTCAATTGAAAGAGAGAGGAGAAGAGAGATAGAGAGTGAGGGAGTGGGATTGATAGAGACAGAGTAACGCAGATATCAAAAGAGACAGAGTAAAGCATAGGGGGTTAGGCCAGAGCACGAGAGAGATAGAGAGATATTTCTGGGAATTTCTATCGCATAGACACAGTAAATATTGAATGGTAGAAATAGAATTGAGAAATAAGGGTTTTCGGCCAGCTAAATCTAAGACAGAATTATAGAGAAAGGTGTCTATGTGAGAAAATTAAAACTAAAAAACTTATGAGTGAATTTTGGCGACATTGTTATGGACAACTGAAAATGAATTTGAGCACTAAATAAGATATTAGGAATCAGGGCAAAAATACATAGAACAGTACAAACGACCGTTAATTCCCGGGGGTAAAGATGTCCTATTGAAACGCCTTATTACTCTGATATAAGAAAGCAATTTCAATATAACTGCCAGAAAAGGTGTATTTTCCATTACAGAAAAGTACAAAAAGCTGTCAGCTGGAGGAGGGAGAGATTGTTGGAGGGTGGTGAGAGAGGCTTTCGGAGGTTGGCGAGAAAGATTGTCAATGGTTGGTGAGAGAGGTTGTTGGAGGTTGGTGAGAGGCAAAGACATTATTCTGCTTACAAAGCTGAACATTAGAAGCATCAGTTGTGGTGTGCAAGAGAGACGATTGCGCTGGTATGGACATGTGGTGAGAATGGATGAGGATAGCTGCGTGAAAAAGTGCCACACCCTAACAGTTGAGGGAACCCGTGGAAGAGGTAGGCCCAGGAAGACCTGGGCTGAGGTGGTGAGGCAAGACCTTCGTACATTGGGCCTCACCGAGGCGATGACTACTGACCGAGACCTTTGGAAATGTGCTGTGCGTGAGAAGACCCGGCAAGCCAAGTAAGATCGTTGCCAGTGCCCCTGGACTGGCTCTTGTGCGGGTGGCACATGAGATGCACCATTTTGAGCGTGGCCGTTGCCAGTACCGCCTGACTGGC
>NC_068982.1:84777861-84782792 GCF_001194135.2 Octopus bimaculoides | reverse complement strand
GTTTTCGTGCGGGTGACACGTAAAAGCACCCACTACACTCTCTGAGTGGTTGGCGTTAGGAAGGGCATCCAGCTGTAGAAACTCTGCCAAATTAGATTGGAGCCTGGTATTGCCGTTTTAACAATGCATCCTACCCAGCTCTTCGAAACGCCGGTGTTAAAACGGGGGTAGCTGATGAAGGAAAATGTTCTCTATGTGTGTTTTCTTGCCTACGTTTTGTTTGCAATGTCCTGTACCCAGATATGCACCTATACATACAGGTGGATGTCGGTATGCACATACCTGTACGTATATATGCATATACTCATTTACTATTTGTTCATATATATATATATATATATATATATACACACATACACATACATACATACATACACACATATATACATGTACATATCACATACACACATATATATGTATGTATGTGTGTATGTCTTTGTGTCTGTGTTTTTCCCCCGCACACACACCACCACTGCTTGACAACCAGTGTTAGTGTGTTTGTGTCCCCATAACTTAGTGGTTCAGCAAAAGAGACCGATAGAATAAGTACTAAGCTTTTAAAAAAATGCCCTGGGGTTAGTTTTCAAGGTGGTACCGCAGCATGGCTGCAGTCAAATGACTGAAACAAGCAAAAGATAAAAGATGTATATTCAGAAGCTTTTGTAGAAATTACTTGATACAGTTACAATAACTATAGAAAGATTTAAAAAAAAAATTTGTATTTCTTATTTTACACAATGTCACTAACCTTTCTTGAAGGAGTTTGTGTAAGTGCTTTCATTTTTCAGTGTTTAAAACACGTGTTCCTGGCTAATGCATACAAAGGAAATTGTTTTTTTGTAATGGTGTTAACTATTTCTGGTTTAGCTTCTGATTTAGAATTTTTATGAAGTATTCAAGTATTCATCCTTTGCCTTTTGTAGTTGATCATTTTCAATTTTTATTTTGTATAAGGGGAATATTTTAAATTTTCTTTGTGCACAAATGTCTTGATGCCATGCATTCTACATGGAATATTTCTAAGAGATGAATCTTTAATCTGTTGTTTATGCATGTTTACATGCCTGGTTAGTTTTGTCTGTTTTTTTTTATGTAATTCACATTGTGTCATGGGCATGTTATGCAGTAGATGGGAAGGAATTGAAAGTGAATGCAAACAGGAATTGCAAAACAAAAAAAATCTCCTGCAAGTTACTTGATGACCTCATTGCTATTGGTACCATGTAATAAGCACCCAGTACACTTTGTAAAGTGGTTGACTTTAAGAAGGGTATCCAGTCTTAGAAACCATGCCAAAGCAGATAGAGTTTGGCACAGTCTTCTGACCTGCCAGCTCCTGTCAAACCATTTGACTTATGCCAATATGAAAGGATGTTAAATGACGAGGATGATGATGATATATATGTATATACATAGATATAGATATACATGTATGTGTGTGTATATATATATATTTATATATTCGATGAATGAGAGAGATGGAAGATATGAGAAAATTTATTGATCACTACAATTGTTCCAACCCATCTAGCATCAATCCCTCATGAGTGGGATACTGAACAACTGGTTTAGGAGTATCCATCGGTGTAGATGTGTCTTTTCAGGTGATTACAAGCTGTATCTCATTAAAATAATGTGTATTCCACAAGATTTCTTCTTGGTGTATGTATACAAAAGCAGTAAATTAAGGGATACAGCTTCCCTATTATAGAAGATAAGTAATAAGTATCAGATGCAAAAAGAAACAAATTCACAATACAGCAAAAAAAAGTAATAGATATAACCGTTAGTAGATATGGATGTATAAACACCCTCACTTGGGTTGTATGGTGCATGTACACTTACTCACACAAACTTACAGATATAAGCATATGTACGCGCATGGTTTGGCACACATAGTGAATTAAATATATACTTTGTGTTTATAGGAATGGGGAGGTTGCAGTTAATTCATCCATACATTAAGGTAAATTATGGTTATTAATTTGGTTAACGATTACTCAAATTCATTCCCACTGTATTGTGCGAAAGTGCATTTATAAGCATGCAAATATCTTGACAGTCTTTCAGAAATCCCATTAATGATCTTCTCATTGAAGAGACACATCTACATCGATGGATATTTTTAAACCAGTTGTTCAGTATCCCACCTGTGGGGGATGGCTGTTAGATGGGTCAAAACAATTGTAGTGATCAATAAACATTTTTGTATCTTCCATCTACCAACAAACACTGTGAAAGTGAATGTGCTTTGCCAGTAAACTACCAGTTGTAAACCATACGATTTATTATCTAATAATAATAATATTAATAATAACAATAATAATAATAATAATAATAATTCTGGGATGGTGTCTGGCATGCTAGAAGGCCACTGGGAGTGAGGCACCCCTCAGCTTCTGTTGAAGCATGTCTCTAGGAGAAGGTCACTCCAATATAAAACCAGATATGCAGGGAATGGCATTGGACATTTTGGGGATATTTAGTTTGTGCTAGAGATCATGGCACTCCTACATCCCTGAGCCTGCATCTCATATTGGCACCAGACATCTCACTCTGGCTTGTTTCTAGGTAAGGTAAATAGAGTGGAGAGGGTCTATGAGGTGTCGTGCAAGCCTTATTGGACACTGGAAATATGTCATGGCCAACAGGAAGCAGTCTAGCTTCCTAGGGCTAAATAGTAGCAGTATGATTCCCTTGATGGGTCTGTCACATTAAGTTGACAGTAAACAACTGCTTTATATTTATTCTATTTTCACTATATATGTATCTTTATTTTTAGTATATATTTTATTTTTATTCGGACGTCCTGTGGTGATGGCAAGGTGGTGAAGCATGCAGACCTGATGGGTTGGATGCATGTAGTCAGCAACCTGTATGTAGGCAGCCCATGCTAGATATAAAGTCTTCTCCTTGTCACCCAAGACAGTGATAGGATTCAGTTGCTGCATGGATGTTTGAACAGTTCCATTTGGAGAGGGCACTGCTCACCCGGAGGCCAGGGAGGTTCTAGAAAAGGTGAACCAAAAATTGCCTGTCTTTCTATATCTGGTCAGTTTAGTATGACTGACAGATGTCCGCCCTGCACTCAAAAAACAAAGAGACTTTTTTTACAAAATTTGGATTTCATGTTGGAATGTGTGCACTCTGTTGGATAACAAGAGTGATTGTAGGCCTGAAAGACGCACTGCACTTGTTGCTTGCTAGCTGAACCGCTATAACATTGATATAGCTGCACTTTCAGAGACTCGTATAGAAGGTGATGGTCAGCTTGAGGAAGTAGGAGGTGGGGAAGGCTGAAGGAGGAGCACAAAGAGGCTGGTGTTGGCTTTGCAGTTTGATCTGATATCCTTAAGAAGTTGGAGGAGCTTCCTGTTCCTATAAATGAACATCTAATGACTCTACGATTGCACCTGAAAGGTGGGCATGGAACTCTCTAGGATGTTTAGGTATAGGGAAAATGAGTAGCAATGGTTTCATGCTGCTAGAGCTTTGCGATGAACATGAACTTTACATTGCAAACACTCATTTTATGCACAAAGGTGATTGCACAACAATGTGGATGCACCCAAGGTCTAAAGTTTGGCACTTGCTGGATTATGTCATCATCTGCAAGCGCGACATCTATAACATTTGTAACACCAAGTTTTTTTATAGCTCAGAATGCTGGACAGACCACGTCTGGTGTGAGCAGAGTTCCAGATGATGATTAGAGTGAAAGAGAGAAGAGAGCCAGTTGGCATTCCTTGGCATCTGAATGTCCACAAGATATATTGTGTTGAGGAAAGAGCTTCAGACTGGCTTGTCCATCGTTTAAAATACTACAGTATGGGAAGATTTTGGAGATCAGGTTCTTCAATGTGCTGTTGAAACACTAGGATATGCTATTGCCAGACACATAGACTAGTTTTTTTGTCCGCCACTACATTCCTCCATGGCAAGGTTTAATTTGTGTATACAAATTTAATTTGCGGTCCATGGGAAGAGCCGTCTTAACGATGCGTCCTACCCAGCTCTTCGAAACGCCGGTGTTAAAACGGGGGTAGCTGATGAAGGAAAATGTTCTCTATGTGGCTTGTGTGTAAAATCACTACTGCAGCAATCTCTCAGGAAGATACAGAACACTTGGTGGGAGGATCTTGCTCATGATGTTTAGGCTGCTGCTGATGCAAATGACAGCAAGAAGCTTTACCATCTTATGAAGCAAGTTTATGGGCCTAAGAGCTCTGCATCAGCTCCTTTGCTTTCTAAGGAGTCTTCTTCTCTGTTTACTAAATTAACAGAAATCACAAGTCACTGGTTTAAACACTTCTCTGAAGTCCTAAACCATGAGTCAGTTGTGGATGAAACAGTGATTGATATTATGCAATAAAGACCCATCATTGGATTCTTAAATTCTATGCCCCCAATAGATGAGGTAATGGCATCAATAAGTAAATTGTATCTTGGTAGGGCACCTGGAAAGGATGGAATTTGTGCTGAGGTCTTGCAATTTGGTGGTGATTACATCATACAGTCTCTTCATGAACTTATTAGCGTAGTCTGGAGAGAACAATGTGTGGTAACTACAGAGGTATTGCTCTATTATCAGCTGCTGGCAAGGTTCTGGCAAATATTCTTCTTACCCGTCTGAATGGGTATCTCGTAAATGATGTCCTATCTGAATCTCAATGTGGCTTCCAATCTGGTAGAGGGACAATGGATATGATTTCCACAGCAAGATAGATGCAGAAGTGCGATGAGCAGAATATGGATCTTGTCCAGGTATTCATTGATTTAACCAAGGCCTTTGATACTGTGAATAGGGCTTTGCTATGGAAATTACTTGGCAAATTTGGATGTCCGGATCACTTTGTATCTATAACTAGCAGTATAACCCGACGTTGTCCGGGTGTGACTTATTATGCCATCTACGATAAGTCTTGTTAGGT
>NC_068982.1:84769038-84776889 GCF_001194135.2 Octopus bimaculoides | reverse complement strand
GAAGGGAGAACGGAAGACAGTTATAAAATAGCAATGTGTGCGCATGTTTATATAAGAAACACACAGAAACTAAATCTTATATCTATAATGTTGATATGTGTATGTGTTTATGTGTATGTTGTCACAGATCACGTATGTGTGGTTGTGTGTGTTTTTACGTTTCTATGTTATGAAAATTATGTTAGAGGTAAAGGGATAGAAGAAAGCTATTAAATGGGAGAGAGGAAGAAGAATGAAGTAAGAGTGAAAAGGTAGAAGGAAAGAATAGTCTTAAAGCAAGTTAATCTATGACTTTGTATGTATCACTTTCTCTCTCTCTCCCACTTTTACTCTGTATATTATATGTTGAGCGCGTGATCGATGTGTAAGAATGCCGGTACAGGTAGAAGGGAAGAAATATAAAAGTTGCTAGAAACAACAGCCAAATCTCCCTTAAATCACACAAAGTAAACAGAATTTTAAAAATCTAATTACTGTACTGGAAAGTTCACATCGAGAAAATTCCATTGATGTAAAAATTTGTACAAAAAGTGGAAAATGTGGATTTCTATAAACTTTTAAAAAGGCTTCACACAGATACAGAACTTCAGCATTATATATTAAGCTGCGCAACACACACACACACACACACTAAATTTAAAAAATGATAGGTATTTGTATATATGTGTGTATTAATGTGCATTCTGTGTGTCTCTCTCTATATATATGGTAGTAAGTAAATGCATTTTAAGAAAGATGATTAAAAAAATTCAGTTTGTAGGGAATAAATGTTTGACTGTCGATCGTATTTGGAAGAGACTGACAGGTATTTGTATGTATGTGTTTATTTGTATGTATGTGTGTATTTGTATGTATGTATGTATGAGCGTGTATTCAAAACATCTATATTTACACTTTAAAGTTGGTTTTCACACTCAACTCTGTTCTGCAGAATGAGTGTAGCGACGGGAGGTTTGTGCCCATATCTACGTTCTGAGTTCAAATTCCGCTGAAGTCGACTTTGCCTTTCATCCTTTCGGGGTCTAAAAAATAAGTAGCAGTTGAACACAGGGGTCGATATAATCGACTATTCTCCACCTGCCCGAAGCCGCCCTTGTGGGAAAATTTAAAATAATGATAATAATAATAATATAATAATAATAATGACCTCTGCCAATCAAAGCCCCAACCCACAACTAAGTCTTAAGTGTATATATATATATATATATATATATATATATGGGCAACACACACACGCACTAAATAAAAAAATGTTAGTAAGTAAAAGTGTTTTAAAAAAGATTGTTAAATTTTCAGATTAACACCCGCACGATTTTCACTACAGTGTTAGAGTTGGGGTTTTAGGGTTAGGTAGGTAATCGTGTGGGTGTTAATCTCAAGATTTACGAAAAGATTTTCCAAAAAACTCACAGTTTGTAGGGAATAAATGTTTGTTGATTGTATTTGAAAAATATGTGTGGCTATTTTTTTTTTTTTTTGTTATGGTGAAGGACGAGTTAGTCCTCATTAAAGGCCTGTGATATGCAGGAGACTGACTGGGAGAGCAGTGCCTGTCATCACCACAGATGGAGGAAGCAGGTTAAGGAGGGAGTTGACACCTTTGAAAGAGCACATATTCACCAAGAAGAATTTAAGCATGCTGCTTGAAAGTGCACTGCTAATGTAGTGAATGGGGAAAGCTTGGTTTGCAATGTTTGCAGTCGTGTATGTTGGTCAAGAGCAGGGCTCATTAGCCACCACTGGAGCTGCAAATGCAAAATATAAGTCAGTCCTAGAGCACACAATGTTCCTAAAGGTCAGCAGTGGTCTTCCTTGATTACAAGTGGATGGCTATCATGTATGTATGTATGTATGTATGTATATATGTATGCATGCATGCATGCATGCATGTTTGTTTAATTAGAAAAAGATTTGTTTTTAAATTATCTGTTTTAAAAACTTTGTGGAATAAGTTGGTGTATAATGTGTATTTCATGTGTAAGAGCTTTTGTTTTTCAATATTTCAGGCACGTATGTTCCAGGCTAATGCATATAGAAGTTGTTTTTTTCATAATGGTAATGGTATTAATTATTTCTGGTTTAGTTTTGGATTTAGAATTTTATTAAGTATTCTTCTTTTGCCTTTCATAATTGATCATTTTCATCTTTCATTTTTTCAAAGGAGAATATTTTTTTTATTCATAATGGTGATATTACTTCCAGTGTCCAACTGCATTTTAACACTTGCATTTCTGATTTTCACCTTCATGAATTTTCTCATTGTTATATTACTAATTTCTTCCAATGGCATACTATTTATTCTTTTTCCTTTGTTCTGACGTTTTTTTATCTTCGTTCTGCAGTGCATCTTTATATATCCTATACTTCCACAACAGAAGCACTCTGTTTTCTTAAATGGACAATTTTTCCTCACGTGTATACTTCCACATGCAAAACATGGCTTTATTTTCTGATTTTTATTGTGTTTTTTAAAGAAACACGTTATCTCTATTCTGACTATTTTGCACTTGCTTTACTTGGAAACAATCTTTACATTCAATTTCCTCTGTGTTGTGTCATATTTTGACTATCAATTCACATTCTTCTGGCACTTGTTGTAGGGTTGCATCCTGGTTTTGCTCCAGCTTTGTGAGAACTCTAGTTCTAACTTTTACGTCCTTTTTGGCAGTAAGTCCCTGTGTAAAAATCAGGCATTTGAACATACATGGTGTTAATTCGTCCATTTTAAACTTCTCGCATTCCCTGTTAACTCTACCAGCATATGTGATGTAGTCCACATCGTTGTTTTTCTCTATGTTCAGATACTTCCAATGTGTGTTGAACAATGATCTGTTTTTACTGAAAATTTTACACAATATATCTATTGTGTTTATGTCTGAGGGTTTTCTTGGGAGTATATTATTTACTGTATCGTTCATGTTCTGTTGCTGCCAGTTTTCTCATGATTAAGCTCATTTTATTCTTGTCATCCCAATCTTTACATTCTTTCTTAAAGATTTGCTCATATCTTTTGTAGTATGCTTTGAAGGTAACTCCTCCGTCAGGTTCATATTTGAACTCTGTTATTGAGTTTGCAACATATTCTGGCGAGAACACTTTTTCTGACTTTCCTGATTACTTCAGTAATTACAGCATTTGTTGCTGTAATATTATTTGTTGTTGTAGCTTCTGCTGTTGCTCTTGCAGTTGTATCTGCTGCTGTTGTTGCTGTTTTTGCAACTCCAGCAAATTGGCCAACAAATTTTCCACAATTTTATAAATTTGTTTTGTAAAATTTGCACAACAAAACTTTGTGAGTTTATTAACTCCTCTTTGCATTTCTATTAAATCCATGTGAATTGGTTTATCCTCATTGCTACTGTTACATCCTTAAAATGTTGGATTGTTATAATGCATACTTCAGTATACAATATACTTAGTAAAACCAGTAAAGATATGACTGTCTCTGACTGCCTACTATGTACTCTGGTACTTCATGTACTTCTCTTTACTTATAGTGAATAGGTTATTCCATTTGTCACATGGGAGGGGTATACCATTATTACTAATTCCCTACAACAATGAGGGTCAACATCTGAAGATCATTTTTCATCACTTTGTCCCATATCTTCCTAAGTCTTCCTCTTCTACAGGTTCCCACTACATTTAGAGATCAGGACTTCTTTATGCAGCTGTCTTCATTCATACACATCACATGACCATACCAGCACAGTTCTCTCTCGCACATCTGATGCCACATATATCTGATGTTACTTATACATCTGATGCCACTTATACCTAATTTTACTCACAAAACTCTATTTGTTGTACATGCACAGTGAAAATGCACATCTAGCAGAGCATGCTAGCTTCATTTTTCAAAATTCTTTATATATCCTCTGCTTTCACAGCTCATGTTTCATTACCAAGTAGCATAGCTGTTCATACACAGACATCATATAATTTATCTTTCACTCTGACAAAAAGGACTGTTGTTATCAAAGTAATAAGTCTCTGAACTTTGTCCTGCCAGTTCTTTTTCTAGCAACTATGCTTTTGTCAAACTACCCAACCCATGGCAGCATGGAAGAAAGGATGTTAAATGAGGATGATGATATATATACATCATCATCATCATCATTTAATGTCCATTTCCCATGCTGGCATGTGCTGGACAGTTTGACAAGAACTGGCACAGTGAGAAGTGAGAATATGCTAATCATTGTTATGTTTTGTCACAAGAGAATGACTTCTCCTTTACAACAAATGTACAACTGATTCATTCACACAAAAGACTCTGGAGCATTAAATGATGATGATGATGATGATATATATATATATATATATATATATATATATATATATATAAATATAAATATTTTGTGTCTATCTACCCATCTCTTTCTCTATTTTTTCTCTCTACCCTTCTAATATATATGATTATAAAAATGTCTATTCATATTTATTTACATTTTTTTAACCAAGGTAAATGCCAACCATTATTTGGATGATAAGAAGTTTTCTAGTGGACATGACAACTTACAAGATAAATTAAAACTTACACTGGTGGAAGTTCTCATTTCAACTGTTCCTGAGACATTGTAGTGTTTATCCTGCACATTAATACCACACACTTTGAAATCTCCCTTCCCAATATTTTTCTGATATTTAATCATGTAAGCACTATCTATGATGAGTTAAAGATATAAATGTGAATCAATAATCAAGGTAAGTTGATCTCTATGCACATTCACAACTTTAGTATGTAACACATTCACAAATCTCCAGAAACATTCTACTGCAAATAATCAGAGCATAGAAAACTGAAAACCTCTCTCACTTCTCTGTAATATTATCATCATCATCATCTTTATCATCCTCATTTTATTACTGCGTTCCATGTCGGCATGGGTTGGATGGATCTTCACAGCCTCATTCCCCCTACTGCATAGAAGCTACAACTCCCAATGACTGTGTTCATACTAATTTCTACAGCTGGGTGCCCTTCCTAACACCAACTGCTATGGAGTGTATTTTTTTATGGCACCAACACAAGAGAGGTTGAATAGTCTTCAGTGAGACAAGACTTGAGGTACCTCATAACCCAACACTTTCTCTACTCATTTACCAACCACTTTATAAAGTGAACAGTAGTGAGGTAGGGGTAGGAGCTTGTATACAACACAGTAAATGTAAATTTGGAAAAGGAACAATGATAGCAGAAAGCTATCCTAAGCTAAAACGTTTGTATTATGGCGTAATTCAGTAGAAAAGTAAGTTGGCTTACTTCCCTTTGCGTTTTTATCACCCCTTAATTTTTATTTACTCTTTTTGTACACCCGTAAACTGAACAATTACCCTCAATATCTACTAAATACAGTTCTATATTTGAGAGATGAGGAATTATGAACATTATTTACATTTGACGGATATTTGTCCTCATCTTGTTTGTTGTTAACAAGTTTCCTGGAGCAATTTTGAACCTGGGTTCTCATTCCTAAGGTATTTGTCCGACGTTGTTATTATTATTATTATTCAGGTCACTGCCTGGAATCGAACTCGGAATCTTGGGGTTAGTAGCCCACACTCTTAACCACTACACCGTATGCCCGTGGGCAATTATGGAGTGAATTTTATGGAGTGAATATTAGATTTATATCTAATATTTTCCTATCCTTCCTTAATACCGGCATTAGGTCTGGTTAGGAGGTTATTATGTCCTAGCATATGTGCTGCTTCTTTTAGTTTTCATATTTTCCAGTCTATTATTATTAACTTCATCCAACAGGGGGAGGTGGTCTCTATTTTTCCATACATGATCAGCTATACCCAATTTATCAATATCTCCTCATGTCACAGCTTTGCGATATTCCTCTACCCTTATTTTGATGGGGCAGCATGTTTCGCATTTGTATAACCTATTACAGCTGGATGGGATGGAGTACACGCAGTCTTTGGTCATATTCTCTTCTATTGGTGGTTTTACTTGAAGGAAATATTTGTGAAGTGTTGTATTACTCTTGAATACTGTCCTGATGTCATATGGGCTGCATATCTTTCATATCTTTTCGTAGTGGCCTTTCACTTAGGGTAGACAGACTGTGGTCAGTTTATGGGTTTCATCCTCTTTTCTCTTCATAATTGGAGTGGAAAGTATGTTTTTTGGGGTACTTGTTGCTCAAATTCTACATTATTTTGAAAGAAGAAAGAATTTTTTACATTTTGTATTAGTGCAGACATGTAAGTAATTTATTTATTATTAAACATGATAACATAAAAGTTATTTACATGTTTTTTGAGTTATGAAACAAATTTGTCATGATATTTGGATTTTTTTATTGTTAAACAAAGATTCATCTAAATATTTCTCTGTCATTTATGACTATATACACTCCTTATCCTTTTCTCTTATATATAACAATATGTTCTACTAGCTAATGAAAAATGCGGAGGCATACTAACAATATTCTTAACAATTAAACCTCAAAAAGTAGAGGACAAGAAAAAAACTCCTTAAAATTAGAGTTTAAAATATTGCTGGTAAAATTAAAATTAAAAAGTATCTCTTAGGTACATTTTCGTATTTTTTTAAAAAATTCAATTAATTTCACTTTTCCTTTTTAATTTTATTTTTTGTACTAAATGAATTAATAAAAAAAATTTAATTTTAGCAGCAATATTTTAAGCTCTAATTTTAATGAGTTTTTCTTGCCCTCTCCTTTTCCAGCTTTAATTTGTTAAGAATTTTGTTAGGATGCATCCACATTTTTCATTGGCTAGTCCAGTGTTTTTACAGGCATTGCAGTAATAGTAAAATTTTAATTAACAATATATAAAATTACCATTTTTTGCAGTCATTTTGAATTCAAAAATTTCCAAGAATATTCAAACAAAATTTTGATTTTTTTCATTTGACTAATTCTCATTTAGAAATTAAATTAAAAATGAATGATAATCATTGCAACTTTGCCTTCCTTGGACATAATGTACATACTGTAATTTCAGTGCTGTATAGAGACAAAGTTACAAATGAATATATTTAAAGAACTTGAGGATACAAATTTAATCAAATGACTTTATTTTAAATAAATTAAATTAAATTAATATTGAATAGAATATAATTACAAGTAGTATTTGCCTTTTCTGAACAGACAAAGCCACAAATAATCATATTCTATTTACTATAAAATTAATAAATAAATTATAAATAAAGTCATTTTTAGCATGCAAATAATTGACTCCATCATCATCGTTTAACGTCCGCTTTCCATGCTAGCATGGGTTGGACAATTTGACTGAGGACTGGTGAACCAGATGGCTACACCAGGCTCCAATCTGATTTGGCAGAGTTTCTACAGCTGGATGCCCTTCCTAACGCCAACCACTCTGAGAGTGTAGTGGGTTTTTTTACGTGCCACCAGCACGAAGGCCAGTCAAGAGGTACTGGCAATGACCACGCTCGAAATGGTGTATTTTATGTGCCACCTGCACGGGAGACAGTCCAGCGGTACTGGCAGCGAACTCACTCGAATGACTTTTCACGTGCCACTGGCACAAGTGCTAGGAAGGCGACATTGGTAACGATCACGCTCACATGGTGCTATTTACATGCCACCGGCACGGAAGCCAGACAGCTGGTGCTCTGGCAACGATCACGCTCGGACAGTGCTCTTAGTGATCTACTGGTACAGGTGCCATCACGATTTCGCTTTCGCTTGCCCCAACAGGTCTTCGCAAGCCGAGTTTAGTGTTCAATGAAGAGACGTTGGCATGGGTGCCAGTCTACAAATTTAGTTCGATTTCGATTTCACTTGCCTCAAAAGGTCTTCGCAAGCGGAGTTTAATGTCCAATGAAGGAATGTTACGTGTAAG
>NC_068982.1:84767136-84768480 GCF_001194135.2 Octopus bimaculoides | reverse complement strand
ATGTGTTATACCATGTAGATTCTGGGGGAGGAAAGTGTTTTAGGAGTGGGTGAGGAATTTTGGAAAATTCACCAGAATCTACTTCAATTCATCTTAACTTTCAAGAAAATGAATATTTTTTGATAAAATTCTCTACAAATATATCTCGGACTATGTAGATTTCGAGAACATAGGAATTTGGGGGGAAAACAATTGGGGTTTATTTTTGAGAACTGTTCCCCACTCGGGGCTGTTTTGGAACAAGTCATCCATATTTGTTTCATTTTCTCCATTTTGTGTGTTTGTGCATCTGTAGATTTCTACTGAAGCAACAAACAGGCAATGAAGGTATATGAAGCCCTCACTAGAAAACTCATTATGCTGAAGATAACAGCTAAAGGTCTGGTACATAGAAATATGTTATTAGGATGACTTATCTATTGCATACAATTTCTTTCACTTTAAGTAAATATATATAAGTGTATTTCTCACATCCATGACACCAACCACGCGCTTCACTTGTTCAACTCTTTCTCCTTCCTTCCTGGCCCCTCTAAACTTCTCTTCACTCTCGACATCCAGAGCCTCTACACTGTGATCCCTCACCATGAGGGGCTGTGTGCACTCAAACATTTCCTTGACCTCTAACCCAACCCCCAAGCCATCTCGTTCATCTGGCTGAACTTATCCTCTCACACAACTGCTTCTCGTTCATGGGAGTGGCTATGGGAACGAGAATGGGCCCCAACTATGCGAACCTGTTCGTTGGCTATGTTGAGGCCCAAATATTCTCAAGTTTCACTGGTCTCACTCCCGAACTATATGGCCATTATATTGACGACTATATCAGTGCAACCTCACTCTCCTGCGAACATCTAGACTCCTTCCTCTCTTTTGTCAAATCTTTCCATCCTGCCTCCACTTATCCTGCACTATCTCTGACACCTCTGTCTCCTTTCTTGACATTTCGGTTAGCATTCATCACTCCACTCTTACCACCTCCATCCACGACAAACACACAGACTCAGACTCTTACCTCAATTTCTCCGCCTCTCACCCTAAACACACCAAGCTCTCCATCCCCTATTCCCAATTCTTCCATCTATGCAGGCTCTATAGTGACAATCATGACTTTGAGACTCAGTCTCAACTCATGGCTCACCACTTCATCCTATGCGGATATCCCCTCACCACTATCCACACCGCCCTTGCCAGAGCATGTTCCATGGACTGTGCATCACCTCCCCCCGAACCTGCCCTGCTGTCTCCCACCTCCCTTTTCCCCTCACCTACCACCCCACCACCCCAACGCACCATTCTCCGAGCTTTCCGGCGTCTCCAGTCCAACCCCTCCACGTCACACAT
>NC_068982.1:84765692-84766244 GCF_001194135.2 Octopus bimaculoides | reverse complement strand
GCTGAAGCCTTACTTTCCCCACTCTCGCCTCCCCCACCTCCCAACAGCATCACACCACACCAAACTACACCATACCACACAACACATATCACAACACACCACCACGCACACACCAGCACTGACCAATTCCCATCCCCACATTTTCACATCTACACATAAACACAAGCACACGTCAAGATCACCAGCCCTCTTTCACATGCATATACATACTCTCTTACACACGTGCACCTTCTTTTTGGGATCACTATTACTTTGTTATCTCCCCTTTTCCTTAGCTCTCCTGTGTGACCCTTCTGCCTGGCATTCACCATGATAGATCACTAACTACTACACACATTTTTTTCTCTGTTTGTTTCTCTCCTTGTTTCTTTCTGTGTTCCTTTCTGTGGAAGAGCATAGGCTCGAAACGTTAAAGACTTTTTCAATTCTCAAGCGTTATACTAATACATCTGTTTGTTTTCTACACCACCTGTCTTCGTCTTTTGTTTTTTTGTGAATTCTCCCTCTCTCTCTCTCTCTCTCTCTATATATATATATATATATATATATATA
>NC_068982.1:84756831-84763737 GCF_001194135.2 Octopus bimaculoides | reverse complement strand
TATATATAGTGATCATATGGTGCAAAATACGATAGTGTAGTAGATGCAGGCTGAAATGAATGCTACTGATTGTCTATGAATTCTGCAAAATGCGAGCTTTCTTTTCAGGTACATGACGCTGCTGTTCCCCGCCCCAGGGTCTCACGGGCCCATACCTCCCACACCCGCAGGGTTGGCACTCTTAACGTTGGCACACTGAAAGTTAGGTCTGGTGAGATTGTTGAGATGCTTGAATGGAGATGTGTCGATATCTGCTGCCTCCAAGAAGTAAGGTGGAGAGGAGGTTCCGCTAGGTTCTTCACAGTCAAAGAGCACAGGTACAAGATTTTCTGGGCAGGGAACACAGATGGGGTTGGGGCCGTGGGTATACTTCTTGCAGAGAAATGGGTAGATAAAGTAATCGAGGTAGCTAGAGTATGCGATAGAATACTTAAGATTAGATTAGTCTTTCACCATGGGTTAGCAACCATTATCTGGGCCTATGCCCCTCAGCCAGGGCTACCCGACTGACAGACAGATTTTATGACACCCTCCTGCAGACTACCTCGTCGAGAATGACAGGTACCTTCTCTTTTTGGCTGGTGACTTCAATGGTCATGTTGGACAACATTCAGGGGGCTTCCATGGCGTACACGGTGGCTATGGTCTTGGTTCCTGCAATGAGGAGGGAACCAGGCTGCTGGAGTTCTGTGATGCAAATGACCTTATGGTCTGCAATACTAACTTCAGGAAAACTGCCAGTCACCTAGTCACCTACCATTCTGGCAGACACACTAGCCAAATCGACTACATCTTCGCCAAGAAAAGGGAAAGATGGCTGCTTATAAATGCCAAAACCTTCCCAGGCGAAGAATGTACCCCACAACATAGACTAGTAGTTAGTGACTTCAGGATCAGAACTAAGTGGTTGCCCAGAAGACGACCAGTACTGGTGGAGGGGGTGGGAGGGCAGGCGTACTGCGAGCCAGCAAGTTTAGGCGAGAGCATCTTCTGCACTTGTATACTATGGTAGACAAATTTAGAGAGAATGAATTAACAAAATGATAAACTTGAATAAAATAAATAAAATATGTCGATTAACGGATATGCATGAACTTAAGACAAACAAAGAAGATGAATCTAGACACTAAACTCCACTTGCGAAAACCTGTTGAGGCAAGTGAAATCGAAATCGAGTTAAATTTGACGAGTGGCACCCATGCCAACGTTGTCTCCCTCATTGGACATGAAACTCAGCTTGCGAAGACTTATTCGGGCAAGTGAAAGCGAAATTGTGCTGGCATCTGTGCCCAGCGACGCCTTTCTGGCACTTGTGCCCATGGCATGTGTAAGGACTTTCGAGCGAGATCGTTGCCAGTGCCCCTTGACTGGCTCTTGTACGGGTAGCACATAAAATACACCATTTTGAGTGTGGCCGTTGCCAGTATCGCCTGACTGGCCTTTGTGCCGGTAGCACGTAAAAGCACCCACTACACTCTCTGAGTGGTTGGCGCTAGGAAGGGCATCCAGCTGTAGAAACTCTGCCAAATCAGATTGGAGCCTGGTGTAGCCATCTGGTTTCACCAGTCCTCAGTGAAATCATCCAACCCATGCTAGCATGGAAAGCGGACGTTAAATGACGATGACGATGAATATATGTAATATGTATATATATATATATATCTATATATCTATCTATATATATATATATATATATAAAGTATATATAAATAATTTGGGAAAACAAATTTCCAAATCAATCAGGTGTAACCCTACAGCATTATATATATCTACATATCGTACTTTGGGGTCTTATTTGGTAATAAATAAAGTTGTTCTTAAAAAAATTTCAGAACAAAAAGTGATTTGAGTTTAATCCTTTAGTATTTAAACAGGCCCAAATATTCTACCTGCTTTATGTTCAATCTAGCCAAATATGGCCTCTCACATTAATCCTACAATATTATTCTAAAAATTAATAGTTACTTCATCAAAATCTCAAAGCAACAAGATAATGCAAAATTAATTCAAAACCTGTGAATAAATATTACTTTTGACAATAATGTGAACACTAAAGGGTTAATTACAATGTGCATTTTCCTTGTAGGCAGGAGAATGTATTTGTGTGTGTGTTGTATGTGTTTTTATATATGTAATTGTGTATTTGAGTACATGTGTGTGAGCTCCTGAAAGTAATTTTGATAAGAGATTTCCTGCACTGTAGTGTATAATATTGAAAGCATGGAGATTTTACACTCTTTTATCTTTGTCTAATATAGGAATGGAACTACTCTTTATCAGAGAAGCCATGTATATGGTTCTTACTATCATCTTAGGGCTGTTCATTGCACGCGTGTACCGAAGGCGGCGATATAAACACTACGAAGTGCGAGTGCGTGATGTAAGCAAAGGTCATCGTTGGATGATGGTCAGTATCTTCCCCAAACCAACATACTGTGTCATAAGCCAGAACAGAATTAGTGATGGTGCACAATGTCATTCCTGCAGTATCTGTGTTGATGCTGCCAACATGAAGGAAGCCAATCAAAAAATTCCTTGCAAGCCACTCTCAGTGAAAAGCATGTTCACACATCATCAATGGGGGCATGGCAACTTGCCCTTGTATAGTATCTGTTATATTTGTAATGAGCCTTGCAATAACCAGCTGCAACTTTGTGATTACATCTGCTCTTGGTGCCAACGCTGTGTCCATACTGAATGTTTCACACACTGTAAAAAGGAATGTGATCTTGGTCCTTACAAAACAGTGATTGTACCTCCACACTGTGTCACCCTTAAGTGGGTTGGCTTGAAAGGCAGGCAGCACCTTATTGTAGACTCAGTGAAGAGACCAAATATAGTGAACTGGAGCCCACTTATTGTCATTGCCAACCGAAAGAGTGGTAACAATGATGGGGAAAGCATCTTACAAGCATTTCGTTCCTATCTGAATCCTGCACAGGTAAGACAATTTCTCATTTTTTCTTTTTCATTTATTTTTTTCTGTTCACTCATTTCACTCATTGCCTATTCTAGAGTACTACCTTCAAGATTTTTTTAGTTGATTTTATTGACCTCTTTACTTACTTTCTTGATCTATGTTTATCAACCTGCATTGTGTAGTTAGTGTACAGTTGTGTATATGGGTGAGTATGGTTAGTGTACAGTAAATGGGTGAGCATGGTTAGTGTACAGTATATGGGTGAGTATGATTAGTGCACAGTTGTGTACAGTTAATGTATTATTAGCATGGTATCAGTGTATGGTTAGCATACAGTTAGTGTATGGTTAAAGTACATTCCTGCATGAGATTTCTCTTTCATCTGATTTCTGTCATGAAGTTGGAACAGAGTATCAGTTGTTGAAAGATTCATGGTCAGGTACTAGAAAATATTTTTAAACCAATTCTTTTTCTAATTGTCTCAATATTTCAAACTGTTCATAATTATTTGTAATTATTTGATTACAGCAGTTAATCTAAAGCTGTAGCTGTGGAAGTTAGCATGATATTAACTTCAGTTGATTCCATGTATTGATGGCAAAAATATTTAACCTTCCAATGTCTCAGTAATTTATCTCACTATAAATATAGTCAGTTTACTGGAGAGCTAGACACATTTTGTCCTTCTAAGTAGAAGTACTGCATAATTAATGAGGGTTTCAAACCCTAACAGAAATCTATCTTAGACAAATTTTTGATTACTTTAATCAGATGATCAATGTGTGTGTGTGTGTGAGACTTTCATGACTTTCTTGAACTGTGGGAGTGTGTGTGGTGTAGTGTGTTGGCAAGATCTCTTGATAATGTCAAGCTGACACCAATATTCAATGGACAAGCCTGGCTATATTGTCATGGCATCTCTTATATTCCTTCTGGGCTAGTGGCATACATTGGCTGGTAATATGTCATACGGTTTCACCATTTTGTCCACAGATTCTGCACTTATCGCTTTCTGCTGTGTTGTCTATTCTGTATTTTATGTAGTTTGTTCTTAGTGCTTGCTCTTGGACAGCACAGATTAGAGCCTCCGTTTCCAGTTTTAAATCACTTTTAGTCTTCCATAGCCATCTTTTTTCTCTGTCTTATCTTCAACATCCCTATGAAATTGACCATGCATTCTTTTCTTTACCCACCTATTTTCAGTTTCATTCATTTTCAATTCCTTGTATAGTGCTTTATCTTTGTAATCTTTCACCCTACACAAGCCTGACCTTCTAATAATAGCAGTTCTGTGGCATTTTTTACATACCATATTATGTTGTTTTCTCCTGCTCTAATGCTGTGTTCACATCCAATAAATCCTCTTCCACCTCTTTTTCTCCTTACTACTTCTTCTTCTTCTTCTTCTTCTTCTTCTTCTTCTTCTTCTTCTTCTTCTTCTTCTTCTTCTTCTTCTTCTTCTTCTTCTTCTTCTTCTTCTTCTTCTTCTTCTTCTTCTTACCTCCACCTTAGCAAAGGCGGAGTTATTTTTTTTCAGTCGTGTTTGTTTGTTTGCCATGGGGAAGATATCTCAAGAACCACTGGGTAGATTTAGATGAAACTTTCAGGGATGTTTGACCTTATGACTGGCACAAACTGATTAGATTTTGGGATCGATGTAGTTCCAGACAAGGATTAGGGATTATTTGTTATATTTGCTTTACTTTATATAAAGTATTATGAACTCTGATTATCTCTCTTGAAAGCAAGCTCATGGTTTCCACATAAATTATGGTGGCGTTGCTGTTTCCAAAGTTTTATTTTCGTTTCTCTATTAATTTATTAATTTTACTCACATCTCTATCTTAGTAGGAATTAATGGATAAAGAAATCAAACTACATAAACAAACGTCAACAAGATCGTTCAGAAATTAAATAACACTAACATATTCAGTAATAATAATAAATTTAATTTATCCTCAACAATTTTAGTTTTACCAATTTTGAATATATCGCCCCCGTTTAAAACCTCTTACCTACTTGACAATTGTGTTTCTAGCTCTACCTTGAAGGAAGCTTTACTTCTTGGATTCACATTTTTGTGCGCAACAATATTGTTAAATTTCTGTTAACAACACCGTATGCAGGTCCTTTCTGATTTTTTTCATGCATGGATAAATTTTTCACTATAGATCTTAATGGTCGTAAAGACACTATATCAGTGGATAGACAAAAAAGGCCTTAATAGAGAAAACTGTCCCTGTTCCCACTGCAGACAATACACACACAGCATTACAAACACAGCCTGCACACTCACCTTCATATTCCATTACTACCATTGGGATCAATCAGGTACCGAACAAGGATTCTGGATTATTTCCTTCCAGTTTTTTACTTAATTTCTGAGAGCAGTTGGGTTCATTTTTAGTATTCTCGTTTGTGAGAGCAGTCAACTTTATTTCAGATCTCATTTTAAAAATCATCTCCAGCTGATTGCTAAGAGGACATTGGTGTTGCCTTGGTGCTCTTCTTCCCCCTCTTTTTCTTCTTCTTATTTCTTTCTTTCTTTCTTTCTTTCTCTCTTCTTCTTCTTCTTCTTCTTCTTCTTCTGGTGATGAGCTGGCAGAACTTTTTGCGTGCTGGGTGAAATGCTTAGCAGTATTTTGCCCATCGTTACATTCTGAGTTCAAATTCAACTTTGCCTTTCATCCTTTGGGTCGAGGTAATCAACTCATCCCCTCCCCCCAAACAGCTGCACTTGTGGCAAAATCAGAAACCATTATCATCATCATCATCATTTTTATTATTATTGTTGATGTTATTATTTTTGTTGTTGTTGTTATTATTATTATTATTATTATCATTATAAGGGCAGCAAGCTGGCAGAATCGTTAGCATACTGGGCAAAATACTTAGTGGTATTTCGTCCATCTTTACATTCTTATTTCTTTACTGCCCACAAGGGGCTACACACAGAGGGGACAAACAAGGACAGACAAATGGCTTAAGTTGATTATATTGCCCCCAGTGCGTAACTGGTACTTATTTAATCGACCCCGAAAGGATGAAAGGCAAAGTTGACCTCAGCAGAATTTGAACTCAGGACGTAGCGGCAGACGAAATACCACTAAGCATTTCGCCCGGCGTGCTAACGTTTCTGCCAGCTCGCCGCCCTTATAATGATAATAATATCGTCCATTTTTACATTCTGAGTTCAAATTCTGCCGAGATCAACTTTACCTTTTATCCCTTCAGGGTTGATAATATAAGTAGCAGTTGTACACTGGGGTCAATATAATTGATTAGCCCCCTTCCCCAAAGTTTGAGGTCTTGTGCCTTTAGTAGAAAGGATTCTTATTATTATCATTATGAGTTATGAGGAAACATTGCCTTGTGGTTATGGTGTTGCACTCATGATTATGAGATTGTGGTTTCAATTCCTAGACTTGGTGGTGCGTTGTGTTCTTGAGCAAAACATTTCATCTCCTGTTACTCTGCAATCAGTTTAACACCTGATGTGTAGCACACCGTGCACCTGTTCAGACAACATCAATTTGATGGAGGGAGTGAGCTAATGAATAGCATATACATTTGATCACTATAAACAAATAATTTGGGTGGGTTGTTCAACAAAAAAGCTGAACACTCATATATCATCTTCAATGGCAGAGTCCATCATTTCGAGTTAAAATTGTGCTGAGATCAGCTTTGCCTTTCATCCTTTCATCATCATCATCATCATCATCATCATCGTTTAACGTCCGCTTTCTATGCTAGCATGGGTTGGACGACTTGACTGAGGACTGGTGAGACCGGATGGCAACACCAGGCTCCAATCTAAATTTGGCAGAGTTTCTACAGCTGGATGCCCTTCCTAACGCCAACCACTCAGAGAGTGTAGTAGGTGCTTTTATGTGTCACCTGCACGAAGGCCAGTCAGGCGATACTGGCAACGGCCACGCTCGAAATGGTGTCTTTTATGTGCCACCCGCACAAGCCAGTCCAGG
>NC_068982.1:84747213-84753833 GCF_001194135.2 Octopus bimaculoides | reverse complement strand
CATGTATGCCATGGAAGCCTCCAGCACGACGTCCGACATGACCATTGAAGTCTCCAGCCACAAAGAGAAGGTCCCTGTTACTCGTCGATGAGGTAGTTTGCAAGAGGGTGTCATAGAATTGGTCTTTCAGACCATCTGGTATCCTCGGTTGAGGTGCATAGGCTGAGATGACAGTAACTAATCTATGATGAAGCACTAGTCTAATCTTAAGTACTCTGTCACTTTCTCTAACGACCTCGATTACCTTATGCACCCATTTCTCCGCTAGAAGTATTCCTATGCCCCTGACCCCATTAGTGTTCCCTGCCCAGAAAATCTTGTACCTGTGTTCTGATAAAATAAGTACCAGATGAACACTGCGATGGAGGGGTAAGCTGATTAGCTTACCCCTCCACCAAAATTACTGGCCTTATGCTAAAATCTGAACCATTATTATTATTGTTATTATTGTTGTTGTTGTGGTAGTGGTTAAGGTGGAAAGCTGGTAGAACCATTAGCATGTCAGGCAAAAGGTGTAGCAGCTTTTCATTCATCTTTACTTTCTGACAACTCCACCAATGTTGTCTTTGTCTTTCATCCATTCAGGGTCAGTACTAATCAAGTACTGAGATCAATGTTATTGACTAGCTTTTGCCTCTCCCTTCAAAAACCACTAACTCTGTGCCAAAATTTGAAAAGTGATGAGCAGACAGAATCATTAGTACGCCAGACAAAATGCTTAATGGTATTTTGTCTGTCTTTACTTTCTGTGTTCAAATGATGCTGAAGTTGACTTTGCTTTTCATCCTTTTGGAGTCAATAAAATAAGTACCAGATGAGCACTGGGGTTTCCCCACTTTCTAGAAATTACTGTCTTTGTGCAAAAATTTGAAGCCATTATTGTTGTTGTTGTAGGTCATTGATATTTGTGATATTACACCAGAGCCTGCACTAAAGTGGTGTCACTTGCTCCCCAGTGTCACAATCCGGGTGTTGGTCTGTGGTGGCGATGGCACAATTGGATGGGTCTTAAATGCCATTGAGAGACTTAGTCTACAGGTAAAGCATTTCTTTGACATCTTTCTACAACTTCACCATTTTCACTGTTGTTCTCACTTATTACACCATTGTCATCATCATCATTACCAACTTAATAATCACCATTAGCATCACCACCATCATAATAATAATTACTGAAATTACTATCACCCCTCATTGTTAGTATTGTTATTATTATTAGTATTATTAAGGCAGTGAGCTGGCAGAATTGTTAGTATGCTGGGCAAAATCCATAGTGGCATTTTGTCTGTTATGTTCAGAATTCAAATTTTGCTGAGGTTGACTCTACCTTTCAGCTTTCAGAGTCAATAAAGTAAGTACCAGTTGAGCACTGAGGATAATGTAATTGACTAGCTCCTTCCCTAAATCTAGGCAGGCCTTGTGCCTATAGTAGAAAGGATTATTATTATTATTATTATTGTTATTATTAACAACAACAACAACAACAACAACAACAATAATAATAATAATAATAGTATTATAAGCATGGAGGTAGACAACATGTAAGAAAGCTGCACAAAATGATCTGTTTGATCTGGGAAACTGAATCTGTTCCCCAACAGTTCAAAGATGCATCTATAACACACTTGTGCAAAAAGAAGGGTAAGAAGAGTGTATGTGCTAATTACAGAGGAATAAGCTTGTTGTACATAGCTGGAAAAATTCTTGCAAAGAGTGATCCGTAACTGCATCAATTTGCATGTAGTAGACAGCATATATCCTGAATCTCAATATGGATTTCAGACTGGAAGAAATACAGTTGACATGATTTTTATCCTTCAGCAACAAAAAGCACATGAGCAAAATATTGACTTGTACATGGCTTTTGTTGACTTGACCAAGGCCTTTGATACAGTGAATTGTGAGGCACTCTGGAAAATTTTGTCAAAAATTGATCTTCCTGATAAAATGAAGAGTAATAGTTTTTCTGCACAAAGGAATGATGGCAACAGTGATATCTAGCAGCCACTGTTCAGAGGCATTCCACTGGAACCAAACAGGGCTGTGTTTTAGCTCCTGTACTTTTTTCCATATTCTTTTCAATGATGCTTCTACATGCTTTAGGGATTACCATGAAGGTGTAAAATTTTAGTTTCACACAGAAGGAGGTCTACTAAACCTAAAAGGGCAAAGTTTTAGATCAAAGAAAAAGACCAAGGAAGAAATTCTGTGTGACTTTTTGTTTGCTGATGATTCTCTTAGAATTCTCATACATTTGAGGGAATTCAGGAAATAGTAACAAGTTTGTTGTGGCAGCTTGCACATTTGGACTAACTATCAGCATTATGACTATCAATATCAAGAAGACTAAAATTTTATTCCAGCCAAAACATGGGGCAGAATATACTCAAGATTCAAATGTAATGATTGATAATAAGCCACTTAAACAGGTCAAGTCATTTAAATATCTTGGAAGTACAGTAAACTTTTAGGGTACTCTTGATGACAAAATCAATGTTAGAATATCTAAGGCTACAAATCCTTTTGGATGATTTTCCCATCGTTTGTGGGATGAACATGATGTCAATTTGTAAACTAAAATAAGTTTGTATAAATCTTCTATTTTGAGCACACTCTTGTATGGGTCAGAAGCATGGACTTCCTACTACAGACATAAAGAAACTTGAAACCTTTCACATGTGCTGTCTACACAATATCTGCCACAAAAATGGCACGATAAGATATCAAATGTCAAAATCTTAGAAAAATGTGATATCTTCAGTGTCAAAAGCATGCTGCTGAGAATTCAGTGCAGATGGGTAGGGCATGTTCGAGTGAAAGATGACCACATTCTGAAAATTCTTTTGTATGACCAAGAAGTAGAGGTAGACTACTGTAAAAAAACACCCTTCCTAAGATATAAGGATAAGTTGAAGCAATCACTAAAGTTTCTACAGCTTAATTCGACATCTTGGGGAAGTCATTGCCCAGATAAATCTGCATGGTGTAAAATGTGTCATGATGCATCAAAACAATTTGAGACGAAGAAACAACAATAAAAGAATTACATCCTGCAATCAACAGACACATTTGCCCAGGCAAAATCAAAGTCATCAGTGTCCCCATTGTGACTTCATAGCAAAATCCATACCTGGATTCAAATTACATTCACCATCTGTCGCAAATAGATGCAGCATTTTATATTCTTTTATTTTTAAATATAAGGTTTTTTAGTCTCACATTTTTCTTTATCACATCAAATTTTTTTTTTTAAATCCCCTCTTTCAAACATTGATACATCGAAATGGAAGGGAATGATCATCATTATTAATATTAGGGTGGTGAGCTGGAGGAATTGTTAGTATGTCAGGCAAAATGCTTAGTAGTATTTTGTTCATCTTCACGTTCTGAGTTCAAATTCTGCCAAGGTCAACTCTACCTTTCATCCATTTTGAGCTTGATAAAATAAGTACCAATAGATCACTGGGGTCGATGTAGTTGACTTACCCACTTCCCCCGAAATTACTGGCCTTGTGCCAAAATTTGAACTCATTATTATTATCATGGTAGTCAGCTGGTAGAATTGTTAACATGCTGGACAAAATGCTTAGTGGCATTTCTTCCAACTTTATTTTCAGAGTTCAAAAGACCCTGGGGTCAACTTTGCCTTTCATCCTTTCGTGATCATAAAATAAGTACCAGCTGAGCACTGGGGTCAATATCGACTTATCCCCTTCCCTGAAATTACTGGCCTTGTGCCAAAATATGAAATCATTATAGTCATCATCATCTTCATTGTCACAAATGTTGCCCTGATGACAGTGGAATATCAATGAAATGTTTGTATACTACAGCTGCATTACCCTCAATATTTTGTTGTTAAAAAAAGATTACATTTTTTGTGTCGAAAAGCTTTGAGTTGTTTTGTTGACAGGAATAACAAGATCACAATCAGTGGAAGTGAACAGAGTTGGATTTGGTGAAAATATAATGTTAATATGGATGAAAACAAAAAGTTTGGGGCAAGATCAGAGGTTTTGGTACCATAGGTATAGCAGGTTTCAATGTCAAGGAGTCATGTACAGGAACAACAACAATGTTCATGTCCATGTAATGCTATCTTTTATTTATATTCAATCTCTATAAATATGTTAGCTGTCATGTTTGACAATTGCTTTGATGCATAATTCAGATTTTTTATTATTTATTTTTTCAGCCTCAACCCCAAATATGTATTTTGCCAATGGGCACTGGAAATGATTTATCTCAAGTTTTAGGTTGGGGAGAAATATTCACTGATCAAATAGAAGTCCCTAAAATTCTTGACAAGATAAACCAAGCTACTGTAGTTCAGTTAGACAGGTAACAAGTTTGACCTTTAACTATTTTACATCCATCTTTATTTTACACTGGTGATATATTTTCTTTTCTATATATACATTTCTATCACACTCATTAGGTTTTGCCCCACTCACTGTAGAAATGCACATTACTTGCTCAACTCTGTTTGCCTGATTAATAAAAGTTTTCATCTTCACATCATAGTGGAATGGTGAACAATTATTTGAGCATCCATCTGTAAAAACAATGACTCCATTAATTTCTTAGTGCAGATATCTAAATAGACAAAACCCATACTAACATATGAAGTATATCTGGTTTTAAAAAATGGATTGTTTCTGTCTGTCTGTAACTTTTGTAAACACCCATTTATAAAAGAAGAAATGATTTAGAGGAGTGAAAATATTTGTTTACAGTTTCAGAGATTGCAAGAAGAGATCAGTGATGTGTCTTGTTTCAGCAACATTGCTGATTTCCTAAATATATGGGCGTCAGCATAATTGCCCCTTCTCTCACTTACACTTCCCACACATATTCTGGATCACATCTCAAAGATAATAATGCACCAGATACAAAAATCTTAATTCCTCAGCTTCTGTGACATTCACTAATCCAGTGATATATCCTATCCAATTTGTATATCCAAATTGATCAAGTGTCCATTGTTCTATGTCCAAATTACTGGATGGACCACTTATTTCATTCACTACAAAACTTATATTTTATATTTTCAGGTGGAATCTTGATATCAACCATTCAGGACACTTTCGACTGCCTTACTACAAAAAGGTTTCTTTTCTTCTTTTCCTTTTTCTTCTTGCTTTGTTTTTTTTTTCTATTTGTTTTTATCTCCTTTTAGTATTTTTGCAAAAGATAAAGGAACTGCATGTATGAGCTTTTGATTGTTTTATATATGATAAGCACTCCTAATCTTGCAGGGTGCCAGTATCACATAAAATGCACCTGTGTTGATACCATGTAAAAGCACTTGTGTCAGCGCTGTGTAACAGCACCCAGTACTCTCTGTAAAGTGGTTAACATTAGGAAGAGCATAGAAACCATAATAAAACAGATATGGAGTTTGAGCTGCTCTCCAGCTGACCAGCTCCTATCAAACCGTCCAACCCATGCCAGCATAGAAAATAGATGTTCAATGATGATGATGATGTTCAATGAGAAAATGTATTGTAGTTTCATCATCATCATCATCATCATCATCGTCGTTTAACGTCCGCTTTCCATGCTAGCATGGGTTGGACGATTTGACTGAGGACTGGTGGACCAGGAGGCGACACCAGGCTCCAATCTGATTTGGCAGAGTTTCTACAGCTGGATGCCCTTCCTAACGCCAACCACTCCGACAGTGTAGTGGGTGCTTTTACGTGCCACCAGCACGAGGGCCAGTCAGGCGGGTACTGGCAACAGCCACGCTCGAAATGGTGTGTTTTACGTGCCACCTGCACAGGAGCCAGTCCATCGGCACAGGCAACGACCTCACTCGGATGTCTTACTGGCAAAAGCCACACTCAAAATGGTGTATTACATGTCACCTGCACAGGAGCCAGTCCATCGGCACTGGCAACGATCTCGCTCGAATGACTTTCACGTGCCACTGGCACAAGTGTCAGAGAGGTGACGTTGATAACGATCATGCTGGTGCTATTTAAGTGCCACCGGCACAGAAGCCAGACAGCTGCTCTGGCAACGATCACGCTCGGACGGTGCTCTTAGTGCTCCACTGGTACAGGTGCCATCATGATTTCGCTTTCGCTTGCCCCAACAGGTCTTCGCAAGCCGAGTTTAGTGTTCCTACAAATTTAGTTCGATTTCAATTTCACTTGCCTCACCATGTCTTCGCAAGCAGAGTTTAGTGTCCAATAAAGGAATGTTACACGTAAGTGGGCTGGCTACGTCCCTGGCAGAGGCCTTGGATTTTGGTCTCACTTAGCCTGCCGGGTCTTTTCACGCACAGCATATTTCCAAAGGTCACAGTCACAAGTCATTGCCTCGGTGAAGCCCAATGTTCGAAGGTCGTGTTTCACCACCTTACCCCAGGTCTTCCTGGGCCTGCCTCTTCCACGGGTTCCCTCAACCGTTAGGGTGTGGCACTTTTACACGCAGCTATCCTCATCCATTCTCACCACATGTCCATACCAGCGCAATCGTCTCTCTTGCACACCACAACTGATGCTTCTTATGTTCAACTTTTCTCTCAAGATACTTACGCTCTGTCAAGTATGCACACTGACATTACTCATCCATTGGAGCATACTGGTTTCATTTCTTGCGAGTTTACGCAT
>NC_068982.1:84744382-84746827 GCF_001194135.2 Octopus bimaculoides | reverse complement strand
ACTGGGTACATATTATAGAGTTTCTACCTACACCTTTTCTACAAATCGAGCAGGGCCGAAGTGGTTTGTGTTTTCTCTACCTTTCTACTTATTAGGACTTTGGTTTTAGCTAGGTTGACTCTAAGGTCCTTTGATTCTAGTCCCTGCTTCCACACCTGAAACTTATCCTCTAGTTCTGATAGTGACTCAGCAATTAGTGCAAGGTCATCAGCATAGAAGAGCTCCCAGGGGCATCCTGTCTTGAATTCCTCTGTTATCGCCTGGAGGACTATGATGAATAGGAGGGAGCTGAGGACAGAACCTTGGTGGACCCCTACTTCTACACGGAATTCTTCACTATATTCATTGCCAACCCTCACCTTACCGACAGCGTCTCTGTACATGGCTCACACAGTTCTCACTAACCATACTTCTATTCCTAATTTCCTCATTGACCACCAGATAAGGAATCGGGGTCCCTGTCAAATGCTTTCTCCATGTCAATGAAAGCCAGGTACAGAGGTTTATCCCTGGCTAGGTATTTCTCCTGCAGCTATCTTACCAGAAATATAGCATCAGTGGTGCTTTTCCCTGGCACAAACCCAAACTGACTCACTCCCTAATTAGTTGGGCTATGACCCTCTCCGTGTCTTTCATTACCTGATCTAAAAGCTTGATACCTCTGTAATTATTTGTATCTAATGTGTCACCTTTACCTTTGTAACAGTTGACTATGGTGCTGCTACAATAGTCATTGGGTATGACTCCTTTGTGTATCACCTGGTTAACAATACGGGTGACTAGGCTATAGCTGACACTACCTAATATTTTGAGCATCTCTGCAGTGATTCCTGATGGGCCAGGGGCTTTCCCTATCTTCATACACTTAATTACTTTATCTACCATGGTACTGTCAATTCGGATAGCTGGTCCCTCTGTTGGGTCGACATCTGGCAGACTCTCTTTCTCCCATTCATTCTTTTTATTAAGCAATCTTTCATAGTGGCGTCTCCAAACCTCTTTCTTTGCAGCCTCATTTAGTGCAAGTGTACCATCATCCATGCGAACACATTTCTCTCCCATGACATCATGATTCTCTCAAACACACTGTCTTGCAACACGAAATACTTCAAGTCTTTGGTGTCTCACGGCACAGAACATTGGCAAACTTTTTCTTATCTGCTTCCCCTCTGGCTAAGTAAACCTGTCTCCTAGCTTCCCTTCTGGCAGTCTGATACAATTCCCTGCTACCTCCGTTCTTCCAGTCCTTCCAAGCCTGTTTCTTTTGTCTAATAGCCCTGTCAACCACATTGTTCCACCACCATGTTACTTTGGGTTGGGAGGGGACTTTACACCAGCCACAGATCTGATCGGTGACTCTCAACAGGTTGTCCCGTAGAAACCTCCAGTTGTCTTCCATGTTATATGATGCTATATCCCCTTCTATTTCGTCAAATGCTTTGAGTAGTATGTCCCTAAATCTCTGTCCATATGCAGGATCTTTAAGCTTCCAAACCCTTCTCCTCCAAGCCGGTCTACTTCTGGGCATCCTTTTTGCCTTGATTCCAATGTCGCTAACTAGTAATCTGTGTTGAGGGGTACATTCTTTGCCAGGGAGGGTTTTGGCATTTATAAGCTGCCCTCTTTCTCTGTTTCTAGCGAGGATGTAGTCGATTTGGCTAGAGTGTCTGCTGGAACGGTAGGTGACTAGGTGACAGGCTGGTTTCCTGAAGTTGGTATTGCAAACCATAAGATCGTTTGCATCACAGAACTCCAGCAGTCTGGTTCCCTCCTCATTGTGGGAACTGAAGCCATAACCTTCATGAATGCCATGGAAGGCCTCTGCATGACGTCCATCATGACCGTTGAAATCACCAGCCACAAAGAGAAGATCCCTGTCATTCGTCAACGAGGTAGTCTGCAATAGGTTGTCATGAAATTGGTCTTTCTGCCCATCCAGTAGTCCCGGTTGAGGAGTATAGGCCGAGATGACGGTAGCTAACCTATGATGAAGCGCTAGTCTAATCTTAAGTACTCTGTCATATACTCTGACTACCTCGATTACCTTATCAACCCATTTCTCTGCTAGAAGTATTCCCACACCCCTGACCTCGTCAGTGTTCCTTGCCCAGAAAATCTTGTACCTGTGTTCTTTGACTGGGAAGAACCTCGCGGACCCTCCTCTCTATCTTACTTCTTGGATGCAGCACAGATCAACCCATCTCCGTTCAAGCATCTCAACAATCTCACCAGACCTATCTTTCAGTGTGCCGATGTTGAAAGTGCCAATTCTGACGGTGTGGGAGGAGTGGGTGTCAGAGGAGTGGGCCTGTGCGAACCTGGAATGAGGGAAAGCAGTGTCGTGTACCTGAAAAGAAAGCTTGCATTTGGCAGAATTCATAAACAAAACAATACCTACAACCTGCATACACTACCCAATCTTTATGCGCTACAAGGTCGATAAGG
>NC_068982.1:84734489-84743551 GCF_001194135.2 Octopus bimaculoides | reverse complement strand
TGATGATTAAATGGAAAAATAGTATGAATCACCATAGGACAGTTTTGGAAAAATCAAATGGAAAAATAGTATGAATCACCATAAGACATTTTTGTGTATAAATATATTGTTTATTCTGTGTTCACCTTTTGTGGTGGAAGCATGTAGTATGATACAAAAACGTGTGTTTACATACAAAGAAAGTTTTAATTTTTGCTTTTGCACTGAAAGAAGTAACATATGATATTTGTATTACAGTATGTATGCATGTGTGTAATGAGAACAGTCATTTTGAGAAAGTGTGTGTGATAAAATATTTTCATTTAAAAACCATATCTTGTGTCAAGATGAATAGATATGTGGGTCATACATGGGAGATTGCACGTGGAGCCTGGCAGGAACTGAGGCCGTTTCTACAGTGTAGCTCAGAACAAGACTAGTGTCTCAGAACAAGGTTACTGTATTAAAGTGAGGCTAGTGTATCAAAGCAAGGCTAGACACCTCATCGATATATTCGTCTGCTGTGCAGGTCGACTCACATATTACTATGTAATATGTAGCTCTGCTACATAGCCTTCAGAAAGACTTGAAAAAGTTGAAAAAAGTAGAGATGGCATATATAAATATGCAGTGCAAAAGTAGGTAAGAACATAGAATACAAACAGAAGGATGCAATACAACAAAAAATGAGAAACTGAAATGAAAAGTAAAGCATGGTAAGGGTAAACAGAATAGGAATACAAAGAAATAAGCAAAATTTTCAAGTCGATTAGGTAAAGTTTGAAGGAATACTGGGAAGAACAAAACTGCGTCGTTGGTGATACGTGTTGAAAAGTCTTTGGTAAGTTCACAAATAGTTCATTATAGTTCAAATGTATATAGTTTTAGACAGCTTGGTTGGCCAATGTACATGGCAACCATTATGAGTTGTAGTGACATCTGTAGATGGAGTGTTGGTGGTGGTTGCAGTGGATTAGCATTTTATGTTGTACTGTAAATGTGGGGGGTGTATGAGATGGTATTGTATCACTGTCTGTGTATGCCTGCTTAAGCCTGTCTATTGAGACAGTTTCCTTTTTACCATTAATGTCTATGGTATATAGTTTGTCTGTGTGCCACAGGACACGATAGGGTCCCATGTGTGGAGGTATGAGAGGGGTTTTCACAGCATCGTTTCATAGAAACAAATGGGTCCAAGAATCAATGTCTCTTGGAACTGATGATTTAGTGGTTTCGTGTCGTGTTGACATGGGTGGCAGCAGGTTGCATGTATTTGCAAAGTCTGTGTGTGTACATAGTGGGGTCTTGTGTGGACAGATCCACTGGGGACAACATCTGGCCTGGCAACAAAAGGGGTGTGCCATAAAGTTCTGCTGGGGAATAATTGAGATCCTCTTTTATCAAGGCTCAACAACCAAGAAGATATTTGCTCCAATGCTGCCGATCTGGGTAGGCACGCAATGCAGCTTTCATTTGATGGTAGAATTGTTCCACCATACTGTTGGATTGTGGTTGGTAACTGGTGGTTCAAATCCAATGTGCACCTATGGTCTGCATGAGCTCATGGAAGAGTTGCGATTCAAACTGTTTTTCATGGTCGGTAGTGATGGTAGTATGAACTCCAAACCATGATATCAATCCTGTACAACAAGCTTTGGCAACAGATTCTGCAGTGATATCTACTAAAGAAATAGCTTCTGGCCAACATGTCAAAGGATCAATTCAGGTGAGCAGGTAGGTATATTCCTGGTTAACTGGCCAAGGTCCAACAAGGTCGATGTGTACGTGGTTGAAATGCACATCTGGTGTGTTGAATGTGCCAAGGGGTGCATGGATATGCCTATGCACCTTTGACTTCTGGCAGAAAAGGCAGGAGCATTACCAAGCAGTAATGTCTCGTCTCATATTTGGCCAAAAGAATCTAGTCAAAATGAGTTTCACTGTGGCAGTGATGCCAGGGTGTAACAGGTTATGCAGTATGCTGAAGACTATTTGTCTGTAGGTTTCTGGAACAAAAGGATGAGGAGAATTCATGGAAGTATCGCACAAAATCTGTGTATCAGCTGTGGGTACTGGGAAGTACTTGAAGTTGCATGTGGCAAAGGTGGGTGAGGTTGATCTTTAGCCAGGAGATGCAGGTCAATGTCAGTAGTAGGTGCGATAAGGCATCTGCTGCAGTGTTATCTACACCAGAGATATGGCAGATGTCAGTGGTAAATTGGGAAATGAAATCCAAGTGCCTGGTTTCCCATGGAGAGTACTTGTCAGGCTTCGAGCACAGGGAAAAGGCGGGTGGACGGTGGTCTATAAAAAACATGAATTGGTGTCCCTTCAGCGTATGCTGGAAATGTTTGACTGCTAAATACATAGCTAACAGCTCCCGTCCGAAAGTGGTGTAGCAAGTTTCAGCTGGTTTAAGCTGCCAAGAGAAAGAGGCTGGAGTTGTTGCTGGTGAAATTGCGCCTATGTCAGTGTTGGATGCATTCGCTACAAGGGATAGCTGAGCGTCCACAACAGGGTGGGCAAGAAGCGATGCCAGAGCAAGTTGCTGCTTTATCACACGTGGAGCAGTAAAGCAGCAACTTTACTGCATGTGGGAGATTGAACATGGAGCTGCAGTGAAGACAAATATCTTTGACCAAAGCCTGGCAGGAACTGAGGCTGTTTCTATGGTGTAGTTCAGAATGAGGCTAGTGTCTCAGAACAAGGCTAGTGTATCAAAGCAAGACTAGATGCCTCATTGATATATTCGTCTGCTGTGCAGGTCGGCTAACATATTACTATGTGATATGTAGCTCTGCTACAATTTCTTTTTAAATTTTAATCTGAAGAGAAGAGTTAAATGCTTGTGAGAACCCTGCAACACTTTTGAGTTTGCGGAAGTTGATGTTCATCTTGAATATCTCTGGATTGACGTTTAAAGGGAAAATGTGGGTTGAAACACAAGAATAAAAGAATAAAAGTGACTAAATCAGGGGCTATACAGGTAGTTGACAGCAGTAAGAACCATAAATAAGACTAAGATAAAATAATGTGCACCAGTGTATAGTAGGGATCATTTGTCAGTCAGTTGTATAGCCATTCTTTATGATATGACATGCACATGTACATGTGTGTGAGAGAAGAAAAAGAGACAATCTTTATAACCTCTTTTCCCTGAGATTGATGTGACTGATAGTTAAACAAGTCTGCAAGAAAAACATAGTTGGTGGGTCGGAATTTTAGAAGGTTAACCTCATGAAAAGGACAGATTAGGGACTCCATGCAGATGATGGTAGGAGGAAAAAGTGAGTTGGCTAGAGGTGGTGGGCAGCTGATTACTTCAAAGGAGCAGTGGCTATTGTTATAGTGGTAGAATAAGTTGAGTGAAAAGATTGCAGGACCAAAGGTCAGTTAATTAAACGGCCTTCTTTTAGCTACTATGTAGGATATTTATATGTAGTATCATCATCATCGTCATCTTAGATGTGAGTTTTGTAGAGAGTCTGTAACTTGGGATGTAGGTTTGGTAATATGGATTTGTGTGTGTTGTCCAAGAGGAGCTAGAGTATTGAATTGGTTCTTTGATATATGCAGTGATAGTGAATAGAAATCCAACTGTCATCTCCCTATTGAGGATTGACAACTAGTAGAGAGAATATAATGTGGCATGTCTCCATAATAGAAAAACTGGCTGTATATTGGAATTGTAAACAGAGGTTACATTGTTGTATCCTCTTCTGAATGACATTTTAAAGGTTTTAGTTATTGGAAGTAGTAGGTTGAGTGAAGAATGTATTTCTTGCTTGTGCTGGGTGTTTGTCTGTCTCCAGTCCAGTGATATTTTCAGAGAATCCAGCTCAGCCTTTGATGTATTTACTTGACATCATATCTACATATCTAACATTAGAACTACCTAATCATATCAATTTTATTCACAAATGCTATATGTGACTGTACATGGTAGCTTTCATTTTTCAGCCAGCATCACCCTACAGTTTAGGCTTACACATTGAATTACTGTTACTGCTTGAGGATTTATCTGTAATCACACATTTCAGTCATTAATATTAAATAGTAACTTGCTCATAGTCATCATCCTCATCATCGTTTAATGTCCGTTTTCCATGCTGGCATGGGTTGGACAGTTTGACTGAGGTTAGGAAAGCCAGTGGTTGCACCAGGCTCCAATCTGATTTAGCAATGTTTCTACAACTGGATGCCCTTCCTAACACCAACTACTCTGAATGTAGTGGCATTGATCATGTTCAGATAGTGCTTTTTACATGGCACTGGCATGAGAGCCAGTCAGGGGGCAATGGCCACGTTCAGATGGTGCTTTTTACATGCCACCGGCACAAGAGCCAGTCAGACGGTCCTGGCATCAATCATGTTTGGATAGTGCTTTTTATGTGCCACCAACATGGGAGCCAGTCAGGGGCCACTGGCATCGGCCACATTCAGATGGTGCCTTTTATGTGCCACTGGCACAGGAGCCAGTCAGGCGGACCTAGCATTGGCCATGTTCGGATGGTACTTTTTACATGCCACTGGCATGGAAGCCAGTCAGGGGGTACTAGCCACAGCTATGATTTTGGTTTTACTCGACTCAACAGGTTTTCTGAAGCATATCATATCACCCAACGCATCAAGGGTACTTTTAAACGGACCGGATATACAACACTGGCATCAGCCATGGCTGCGATCTTCTCAATCACAGCATATCCCTAAAGGTATTAGTCTCCTGTCATTGTCTCTGTGAGGCCCAATGTTTGAAGTTCGTGCTTCACCACCTCATCCCATGTTTTCCTGGGTCTACCTCTTCCACAGGTTTCTTCCACAGTTAGGATGTGGCACTTCCTCACACAGCTGTCCTTATCCATATGTAACACAGGACCATACCAGCACAGTTGTCTCTCTTGCACACCACATTTAATGCTTCTTATGTCCAACTTCTCTCTCAGGGTACTCACACTCTGTCACGTATGCACACTTACATTACATATCCAGTGGATAGCTTCATTTCTTTCAAGCCTACGCATGTCCTCAGCAGTCATGGCCCATGTTTCACTGACATGTAGCATGGCAGTTCGCACACATGCATCATACAGTCTGCCTTTCATCCTGAGCAATAGGCCTTTAGTTGCCAGCAGAGGTAGGAGCTCCTTGAACTTTGCCCAGGCTATTTTTATTTTAGCCACTACGCTCTCAGAGCAACCCCCCACCATTACAGACTTGGTCGCCTAGGTAGTGGAAGCTATCAACTACTTCTAGTTTTTCCCCCTGGCATGTGATGGAATCTGTTTTCTGTACATCTTCAGTGTTTATTGCACCTGTGCATCTGCCACACACAAAAACTATCTTTCTGGTTAACTTTTCTTTGATATTGCTGTACCTTTTATGTGTCCGTAGCTTACACCAGGTACATTGTATGGAGTTTCTACCCACGAGGAGGGCCATCTACCTGAACGAGTTTGTGATTTGTCAGCCTTCCTACTTACTAAGACTTTGATTTTTGCTAGGTTAACTCTAAGGCCTGTCGATTCTAGACCTTGCTTCCACACCCTAAACTCTGAGTCTAGGCCTACAGTGACTCAGCTATTAGAGCAAGGTCATCAGCATAGAGGAGCTCCCAGGGGCAGCCCGTCTTGAATTCATCTGTTATTGCCTGGAGGACTATGATGAATAAGAAGCAGGTGAGGACTGATCCTTGGTGAACCCCTACTTCTACCTGGAATTCTTCACTATACTCATTGCCAACCCTCATCTTACTGACAGTATCCCTGTACAAGGCTTGTACAGCTCTTACCAACCACTCGTCAATCCCCATTTCCGCATTGACCACCAGATAAGAGATAAGAGGACCCTGTCAAAGGCTTTCTCTAAGTCAACAAAAGCCAGGTAGAGAGGTTATCTTTGGTTAGATATTTCTCCTGCAGTTGCCTTACCAGAAATATAGCATCAGTGGTGCTTCTGCCTAGCACAAAACCAAACTGCATCTCATCTAGGCAGACTCTCTCCCTAATTAGTTGAGCTATGACCCTCTCTGTAACTTTTATCACCTGATCCAATAAGTTGATACTCCTGTAGTTATTTCTATCTAAAGCATCACCTTTACCTTTGTAGCAGTTGACTATGGTACTGCTACACCAGTCATTGGGTATGATTCCTACCTGATTTACGATGCGGGTGACAAGACCATAACCCACACCACCCGATATTTTAAGCCTGCCCAAACCAGATTGCTGTCTGAATACTGAAGTTTGACCAAGGAAAACCTTCTGAACATTTTACTTGAATGAGTAGTTGTAGATATAGTAACAATAATAATAATAACAACATCAGTTTTAATTGTTGTTGCTGTTGTTAGCGGGTATCCATGATTATACAAACATATTTATAGCATTGAAAAATCTGAGGAAGAGCTGTTTGTAGGGCTTGTATTGTGAATGGAGAAAATTGCAATCTGTTCTGAAGTAAAATTACTTATTAAAGCTAACATTGTAGATTCATTTTGCTAAGAGCTCCCCCCACCATCACTTCCACCTTTATGTAGATTATTTAAGCCACCCATTCACACTGTCTTCTATTCTTCTATGTCTGACTTAATTTTCTCTCTATTATTTCAGAAAAATATGTGTTGGAATAATTACTTCTCCATTGGTGTTGATGCTCTTGTTGCTTTGAATTTTCATCGCCAACGAGAATCATGGCCGACCCTTTTATCAAACCGCATAATCAATAAGGTAAATGCCATTACTTCTTTGAATTTCCTGACTGAGAGAATTATACCCCACCCAACAAGACCAATTTGGAGTTACCTTCCTTCATTGTTATCAACAAAGATTTTCACAGCATTCTCCATTTACCACTTTTAAACTAAATATTAAAAAAAATACATAACTCTGGCAAGCAAACTTTTTGATAGGTTGCTAAATGACAACATATCTAGAATCTGTAATTTTCTGAATGGTGTACTACAAGAATCGGTTCACTTACCTGCTCATTTTAACTTATTCTTCCAAAGCTCATGAAATGATACACATAACCTTATTCTCAGATATCTGTTATCGCTCCCAGATTTCCCCTGTCAGCATCCTACAAACTTAGATCCAAAGAAATAGAATGAAAACACAATGACATGGATTCGTTCTTAATATGTTCAGGCAGACTAAAAGTAGCACCTAGTCACTCCCCCTCTAAATGGCCACACAACATGCTAGCAATAACAGCCCTCTCCTTATTAAACTCCCCCTTCACAAAAATCTATCCTAATCTTTGGCTATACACTACAGTGCTATTCTCAAAAGAGGTAAACCCTCTAATTTTTAATCAATCACCTTCAGATTCAATATCTGATCAGTAAAGGAACCAGCCATTACATTCTCCATTCCCAGTATGGCTTCCATAAAACCAGATTTACAGGGGGCTTGCCCCTCTTTGTCATTTACAAGTAGACTGCTACCCCCCAGGAAATTTAGTGAAATCAACGTTGTTATGCTTGACTTCAACAAAATTTTTGATAAAAACACAGAAATCTTGTGAAAACTGTCTACCTGTGGGTTCCACCTATCTTTCATCTCTAAAATCAGTGACTTTTTGTGGATTACTTTATCACAATATGTACTAATGAAGTTCTCTGTTGCACACAGTCTATCATCTTTGGTCTGCCCCAAGGTTCACTTATGTTTCTAATACATTTCCTCCCATACATCAATAACCTGCTTGTCATCATTTCCAATAATAGCAATAATATTGTCATTCATTCCTCCCTAACTTTCCCATATGCAACCTAAACATTTCATACCATCCTTAATTCCATGAACAGAGATCTCACTGACTTTTTTATAACAGCGTCATGTCTATCTTGTTTTCTTCAGCATCAGAAAGACATAGTCACTTCATACATTAAACAACTTCTCTTACAAACATTGTCTTTTTTGTGCAGGACCAGAAAAGTTCAGGACCATTTACTGACTGTTGCTACATCATATATTGACATCTTTGATTGAATTCCAAAGAATAGCTATTCAACTAATTGATATGAAGCTGTTCACTCACCAACATATTCCAAACCCTGCCAGCCCATAGACACTCTGCCTCCCTTATTATGACCTCTCTTTTGTTCTACTTACCCCACTTGTATCTTCTCCCCTTTTCACCCATTGTGTCCCTCACTTTCACCAGTCTTGAAGCGTCTGTGAAAACCTTGAACATAATCCCTTTCCTCCATACTAAACCATTTTCATCTTTGTTATTGCTATATAAATTTTTACATCACTGTATCATCATCATCAGGTTTATGAACATAGTTCTCTGCTAACATGGGTTGACTAATTCTACATTACAGCAGCTTCTATCACTTAGTACTGAAGAATTTCTAATCATTACTCTACATTTAGAGATAGGAATAAACGTAACAGTACAGGGCTTAGTAAATTAATTTGATATCTAAAAGACCATAATAAACAATTTAGTTTAGATTGGTTGATTCTCTCCATTTCGTTCCCTTATGATAAAAACAAGAAATTCTGCCTTCTCTGTAATTGTGAAGTATTTTTTATTCTTTTTTTCACAAAATCCCCTTGTAAACACGGTTATAGAGCGTGCTTACTGATGTAAATATTGGCAGAAACACACCTTTAGTTTATATAAGTGATATAATTTAAACAGTGATTTTCTTCTTTCATTTCACTTCCACTAGATATATCTTGTTCCAAGACTTTAGGGTTTTATTTAATTTACATAACATTATATACTTCTCATTTATTTGATTTTTGATTTTTTTCTTTCCTTTACTCCTCCTCTTTCTATAGGCTATCTTTGATGTTATATCCTCTAACGTTTTTTTTAAAAAAAAAACTTAATAGCGTTCAGTTCATCACTATACATATCCATCATATTCTGTTAAAATGTCTTATTGGCGAATTTTATTTCTTCATTTCCCTGAAGAGATTACATTGTTTTACACCATTTTATTCCTTTGGAATAATAACAGTGATATCTTCGAAACATGTGTCCGAAGTAAAAGAATTTGAATAACATCTGCATTTAACTCCATTTATTTATTTATATATATTATACAAAATATTTCACGTAAACCC
>NC_068982.1:84732922-84734479 GCF_001194135.2 Octopus bimaculoides | reverse complement strand
TATATATATATATATATATATATAATTATGTGTATTTCTTCTATCTTAATAAATAAAAATTCTTCTGATAGAATAAATGGGTTAATAGAAACCAATGTAGCAAAGAACACAAAATAACTATGGTTAGCTCCTATGCGTTTTCTCCAATCCTTAAATTCTTATATATATATATATATATATATATATATATAAAAGCGATTTTGGTATCTAGAAGATCCAGAAGGCAGGTAAGGCTATGTAAGTGCTACAAAAGGACTGCTGTTAGACTCTTGGTTCAATAATAAAATGAGTGAGGAGTCTAACATGGGTTGTGTGTGAGCATGTATATGTTGAATAAACTGAGACAACAAAACCAAGGCAGTGTGAAATTTCTATCACATTTTATAAAGAGAAAGGTAGTCTTACAGCTGTTTCAGAGATATAAAAGATATCCCATCATCAGGGACAATATGAGAAAGAAGTAATTTTGGAAAGGGAGAGATATAGGAAATATAAAGGGAAATATAAGAAAATAAAAATATATGTTGGATGTTAAACTTGCAGTTCAATTATCCAAGAAATGTGTTGTGTAGAATGGGTAAAAAGGGTTCTTGTCCATGGTATGTAAGTTCTGATAGGAGTTCATATTTTATTATTACAAATGGATAGTGGGCCGGTGTTAATTCCATGTGGTGTTCATTCAAAGGGATCTTGTAGTGTAAATGAAATTTTGAGAATAGAATAGATAAGTATGTTAGGAGGGGAAAAAATGGTATTGGTCTAAAGGATTGGGGGAGGAAAGAGGAAGAGAAAATGAAAAAGGAGTACTAGATGGTGGTCAGGATATTGTGAGAGGGTGGGGAGAAGAGAGCTATCAGCAGATAAAAGGAATGAGAGGAGGGATAGAAGGAAGAAATAAGAATGTAAGGAAGGAATATGTGTGAGAAGTGGGAGGTGGGGTGATATGTTTAAAAGGCATTAAAGTGAAGGAATAGATAAAGAATGTGGTATGGAAGGGAGTACTAAAAGTGAGTAGTAAACCTCAAAAAGAAAGGGAAAAATAAGAAAATATAATGGTCAAGTTTCCAAAAATAGATGTAGGCATTTATATGAGGTCAGAGATTGTACTAGCTAAAGTGATAGTGGGGACTGATAAATCAGTAAGAAGAAAAATATGTATATAGAAACAACCTTTGCCACATTACAGGGAGAAAAACTAGAAGTAGGTGGTAGCTTCCACTATCTGGGTGACCAAGTTAGTAGTGGGGGAGGGTGCGCTGAAAGTGTAGCTGCTAGAATAAGAATAGCCAGGGCAAAGTTCAGAGAGCTCTTACCTCTGCTGGTGACAAAGGGCCTCTCGCTCAGAGTAAAAGGCAAACTGTATGATGCATGTGTATGAACAGCCATGCTACATGGCAGTGAAACATGGGCCGTGACTGCTGAGGACATGCGTAAGCTTGCAAGAAACAAAGCCAGTATGCTCCGATGGATGTGTAATGTAAGTGTGCATACTCGACAGAGTGTAAGTACCTTGAGAGAAAAGTTGGACTTAAGAAACATCAGTTGTGGTATGCAAGA
>NC_068982.1:84732086-84732514 GCF_001194135.2 Octopus bimaculoides | reverse complement strand
CCATAATCCGTGGCCTCTGCCAGAAGTGTAGCCAGCTCACTTATTCGTATCTTTATTTCATTGGACACTAAACTCTGCTTGCGAAGACCTGTTGAGGCAAGTGAATTTGAAATCGAAATCGAACCAAATTCGACGACTGGCACCCATGCCAACCTCTCCTTCATTGGACACTAAACTCTGCTTGCAAAGACCTGTTGGGGCAAGTGAAAGCGAAATCGTAATTGAACCATATTCGATGACTGGCACCTGTGCCAGTGGAGCACTAACAGCACCGTCCAAGCACGATCATTGCCAGAGCAGCTGTCTGGCTCCCATGCCAGTGGCACACAAATAGCACCATTTGTGCGTGATCGTTACCAGTGTCGCCTTACTCACACATGTGCCAGTGGTACGTTAGAAAACATTCGAGTGAGGTCATTGCCAGTGCC
>NC_068982.1:84722428-84732076 GCF_001194135.2 Octopus bimaculoides | reverse complement strand
ACCCATGCTAGCATGGAAAGCGAACATTAAATGACGATGATGATGATGATGGAGCACACATGCATACATATAAATGTGTATATGCAGTACTATATAGGACCGCATACTTGCACATATACGTATACATATGTATCCATACACATACGCATACATGTATATACATACATACAGAGCTGGGCGTAAGTCCATTAATCCATTAATCGTTAATTAATGAAGTTAATATTTTCATTAATGATTTAACTTTTAAGTTAACTTTGGAAATCATTATCAGACTAATTAACTTCCATTACATTTAGCTTCCATTAACTTGAGTCCGTTAACCCAAAAATTTCATAAAAACCGGTAAATGTTTAAAACTTTCTATTGCTTTCATATTTTCTTAGCATATTTAATATTGTACGTGTCATTCTTTCAACCCCGATATAATGTCACTTATTATTATAATATATTAAACATTGCGTACATTCCTTTGATATTCTAGCATTTGCATAACCAAATTATATTTTCAATAATGTAATATCCGATTTGTTAATTAGATACATGTTTTGTAATAGTTTCAAATATTTATATTGTTTAAGATTTTAGGTGATGGCATCTCAGAAACTTCAATCTGTTGATATCATTGAGGTTGAAACTGCCTGTGTCACTATAACACCAGTAGTATATAAAGCACCCACTGACAAAATTTCAAATCTGTATGTAAAAAAATTTACAAAGTTACAAGCAAATATTGTGGACACCCCCTGAACTTGAATAATTCAAAATAATGTGAACAAATAACCCTTGACAGATTAATATGAACACTAAAGATGTTTTTAGGTGTCTTTTTTTTCTTACACACACACATAACATAGCCTCACTTGGTTGGGACTACATGTGTGTTACTTTGACATCATCATTCCATAAAATTTGTTTATAGGGAGAAAAATATTGAAAAATATCGATAGATGTGTGAGTAAGAAAGAAAATAGGAGGGAGGTTTTGGGATGTGCTAGAACCAACAGCCAGATCTCCCTTAAATCACATATTTTCCTCTGAAATCATTAACAATTTTTTAAAAACCAAAAACGTTTCTCTCATGGGTTTTAAGTGCGTAGCAGAAAAAAAAATGGCCAAAATCATTTCAGACTGGGGTGGTAAGGGGGTGAAAAAAAAATTTTTCAAAGGTTTTTTTTTCTTTTTTTTTTTTTGTGAAAAGATGCCTTCCATCATTCTGAAGATTTTGGTGAAAAACATTGGAAAGAATCCCTGTCAAAACAGAGAAATTCCAACTTATGTGGGCTGTCTGATGAGAAACTCCGTTTTCCAGAAACACCTCCCACACGCCCCCTTCCAAAAAGTTTGCCTACAAATTTCTTTGTAATCATAATCTATACTCTTTGAAAGGTATTTGTATAAGATTTCATTAAAAAATACCTATTTTCCAGAAAGTAATGAGGGAGAAAATGTTGGGTTCTGTGAATTTTCCGAAACTCCTCTCCCCAACCCCTCGGAAAATTTTTCCAATAAATCTTTACATACACTCAATTTGCAGGATATAAGTGATTATTTGGTGAAAGTTTTGTTAAAAAGTATCCATTTTTCTGGAACTTATGAGGCAACAAATTTAGTGGGGTATTAAACTGTAGTTATTCCTTTTTTGAATAAAAGTTAACGTTAATGGATTAACATTAGCTTCTGTTACATTTTCAAAGAATTAACCGGTTAACAAAGTTTACTTTTCGATTAATGGTGCCCACCTCTACATATATACTAGACTTACTACCCAGCATTGCCCAGTAAAGTATTCACAGAATTGTTTGCCAGTTTGTAGAACGGGAATTCATGGTACTTACGCATGTATATATATCTAACCTACCTTAATAGCAGAAAGAGTGGATCCATTTCCTTCCATTGCTTCCTCTGTCCTTCTTTCTTTACCCTGTTGTTTAAGAGTCGTGCAGCCCTCGTCTCAGGCATTTCTGCAAGTCTTCTGCTATTTGTTCTTTGTCTCACATCCTGGATACATGCATTTCTATCTTCCTCAGTCTCTCCTTGCCTCCTTCTTTGTTGCATGACTCTGTTATCCTGCAGTCGTTTTGCTGTCATCTCAGCCGTTTCCTGTTGTCTCCTTGCCCTTGCTTCTTTCCAACACCTTTTGGCATCATCTCTTGACTATGATGATCCCCCGATTCTTTCCACATGGCATAATTGATCAGTGCTTATTTCTGTATGTAATGTATTAATAAAATTAAATCAAAACAACAAAGAGATTACAAATGTTAAATTAATGAAATAGAATAAAATCTGAAATGATGAAACTTTAAGTAATCTCTGCAAAAAAGATATTTCTCTATTCTCTATATCAGTGTGAGTCAGAAAGTTGATTTTTATTTTTTTCTTAGAGAGTTACAAAATGTAAACATTCATACCGGAAGTTGACTCATTTGATGTCAGAATAGGATTTACAGAAAAATAAGAGCTTAAATTTAATGAAAATTTAGTAAAATTTAATCATAAGTATGCTAAATACAACTAAATTGGAAACATTTTTCCCCTGGACATATCAGCAATTCTGAAAACTTTTGTGTGCGAATTTTACATATGTAGAAGCTTTCTTTAACAATTTTTATCCTGAAAATCACTTGTTAATTTTGTTTTAAAGTGAAAAAGAGGAGAAAGTGAAAGATGAATAAACATGTATATGAAATGGATGTGTGTGCGCACGTGTGTGTGTGTGTGTGTGAGAGAGAGAGAGAGAGAGACACTTACACATACATGAGAACACACACATTCATTCACTCACTAACTCTCACACACACATGCACACGTACATGCAGAAAAGATGTATGCATATGTATTGCTGTATGTACGTATACATGACAACACAACCCTTTACTCACTCTCGCTCTCTCTCTCTTTCTCTCTCTCTCTCTCTCTCTCTCTCTTCTCTCTTTCTCTCTCTTCTCTCTTTCACACACACACACACATCCATTTCATATACACATACATACATCTTGCACTTTCTCCTGTCTTTCACTTTAAATAAAAATGTTTTATGGAAATTAACAAACTCCAGATGATGAAATCACATTCAGTTAAAAATATTTCTAAATGATTAAAATATTGTGTGTCAAACATCGACATTCTTTGGGAGCATGAAGACTATGTGTGTGTATATGTCACAGATAGCAGACGTGTGTTAGTGTTGATTGACACTTCATGACATTCATTATATGTTTGTATTCTGTATGTGTGTTGACATCATGGCAGCTATGTTTTTTTTATCAAGAAATAACAAAAGTTGTGTTTAATTGTGTTTTAAAAAGTTGTGTTTCTCTCAAAAAAAGTTGTGTTTAATAGAGGTCCAAATGTCACAAAAATTTGTACTGCACTGCTGAAGGTAAGTATGAAAATAAATATGTAAAAACAATTAAGATAGAATATACTGTTTCTGAGATATTTCATTTATACACAAACATTCCTAGAGTTTTAGCATTATTAATATATTATTAAAAAATTAAAAATTAAAAATTGGAAAGTCAAATAAGATTGCTGGAGTTTGCTGAGTATATGTACTGTGTAGTTATTTAGGTTGCATTTAGATCTGTGGTAAAATTTGAAGGTATGAAAAAAGTGGTGGTTACATGTTCCTAGGGCCTCATTATACTCATTTAGTAGTATTGAAGAGTTATGTTTTAATATGTGGAATACCTCTTTTAGGCATAGCTTACAGACTGAGCGTTGACCCTGGTATGGAAGCCCTGAATCTCTCTTATGGACTATGATAAGTGATATGGAATATTCCTATTTTTAAGATGATGTTTGTGACTGGCGAAGGTTGTGGATTTACATCTCACATCTAAAAGAATTGAGATGTGCAGTGTATCTCTGTTTAAAATGTATAGTTGACCCAAAATATGTGGTTGTAGAATTGTGTAGAGTGTTGAGGACAGTGCATTTGTAAATTATGTTAGACCTGCAACGGGTTTGTAGAGGGCAAATGGTCCCAGAGCATCAGTTATGTGGTAGTGCATTGTCGGGATTATTCTCAGGAATGGAGGAAGTAATAACGTCTTGGAAGAGGTTAGCGATGGGGGTAGATTGGTCTATGTTATTAACATTATTATTATTGTTGTTATTATTATTATTTCTTTCGTTGTTATTTTTTATCCTCTCTATGGTACTAGTATTCTGGATCGTGTTAGTAGGATTGGTTGGGTTTTCGTTATGGTGTAAAGTATTGGGTTTGATGTTGGAGCTATGTATGTGTTGGGCGCTCATGTATTCAGAGTTGTTTTGGTGTATATTTTGATAATAGAGAAAGTTTTTGTCTATTAGAAGCTGTTACAATAGACTCAAAGTTGGGCGGGGAAGAGTGGGCTACTTTTAAAGTAGATCATTTAAAGATAGAGTTATATTTATGTTGACGAGGGAAGTTGGAGTCTAATATATTAAAAAAGGATTTGGCTAAGTTCTTAACATTCAATGAGAAGGGAGGTGTATATCATAGAATAGAGCATCCACTGCTTTTTTTGGTTGCTTGTGGGTAGTATGACCTGTATTTTTAGAAATTGGAGTGGGGTTATATAGCCCGTTATTATTAGCTGTTTTAGCTTTTGACCTAGTGTTATATGTGTACATGTGGGGTCTAAGCTGTCTTAATCTGTGTTCACTTGGATTTCTAGTATGGTGCACGTGTGGTCTGTTATGATTATGATGGTTAGCATATCATGATCATATGACTTGAGATATACATTGCTTGAGCCTAGTATTAGAGATGTATTTTATTTATTGGGAGAAGCCGCTGGAAGTAAGCACTTGGTTGTAGTAAGGTGTGTGGTTATTGAATATTTCTTCAGTGGTTGAGTGGTCAGATATACGAATTGAAATACCCTTAACTAAATCATCAAAGGTGGATTTGTGGTGATTGGAATTAATGTTTAAGTGCTTAAGGTACTGGTTGGGTTTATGATATGGAGAGTATTGGGAGGTTTCTAAGTTTAAAGTAATGTCTAAAAAATTTGCAGTTTTATGGGAATTCTCAAAAGTAATGGATAGGTTGGGGTAGGAGAAGAATTTGTGTAAATCTTTCCTAATTCATTCTAAAGAGGATTTAATGCCCTCTTGAAATTTCACTCTGCCTTGGCTTTGTTGTCTCATTTTATTTAACATTATATATATATAATATGAAGGCGTATGGATCAGTGGTTAGAGCATCAAGCTTATGATTGTGAGGTTGTGAGTTTGATTTCTGGATGAAGCTGCATGTTGTGTTCTTGAGCAAGACATTTTATTTCATGTTGCTCCAGTTCACTTAGCTGTAGAAATGAGTTGCAATGTCAATGGTGCTAAGCTGTATCAGCCTTTGCCTTTCCTTTGGATAACATTGGTGGCGTGGAGAGGAGAGGCTGGTATGCATGGGCGACTACTGGTCTTCCATAAAAAAACAAAACTACACTAGTGATGTGACTTTCTACCCAGACTTGTACCCCAGAGGGGAACCTCTTAGCTGCACCCATGACCATTCGTGACTGATGGAGCCGAGAGTTTATATATATATAATGATATTTATATACTTTCTTTTCATCATCATCATCATCATCATCATCATCATCATCATCATTTTAATGTCCAATTTTCCATGCTTGCATGATCTGGATGCAGTTTACTCAAGTAGATTTTCTATGGTCAGATGCCTTCGCTGTCACCAAACCTCACCTGATTCCAAGCAAAGTAATATTCTCCCATGGCCAGACATGTTTCCACAATATTAGAAACTAATAACATTGCTTGTATGACAGTGACTCTCATGTATAACTATCATGTGATGGCAAGACAAGGAGATATAAACATACATACACTTACACACATACATATATACATACATAAATCCAGAACCACGTGGTTAAGAAACAAACTTCTTACCTAACAGACATGCCTGCACCTTTCCAGGATATATATTGGTTAACAGTTGACTGCAGACTAATAACAGGCAACATTAATACAATTTCATAATTTTGTTATTCTCATGGACTCAAATCTCTTCCCTTAAGTCTCTAATTGCATTCTTTAACAATTCTGTTCTTTATAGGTGTGTTACTTCATGTATGGCACTAAAGATGTTTTGGAACGAGAATGCCATGATCTTCAAAAAAAATTAACAGTAAGTATTCTTTAATACTCAACAGGTTATTATTATCGTTGTTGTCGTTGACAAATGACAGTGACCTTCTGTTTGTGGCTGGTAATTTCAATGGACATGTTGGGCAATTTTCAGGTGGCTTCCATGGTGTGCATGGTGGCAATGGAGTCAGTTCCTGCAATGAAGAGGGAACCTGACTGCTGGAGTTCTGTGATGCAAATGATGTTATGATCTGCAATACTGACTTCAGGAAACCTGCTAGTCACCTATTAACCTATAAATCTGGTGGGAAATTAGTCAGATTGATTACCTTCTTGTCAGAAAATAGGAAAGATGGTTGCTTATAAATGTCAAAACTTTCCCAGTTGAAGAATTCACCACTCAACATAGATTAGTAGTTAGCAACTTCAGAATCAAAGGCTAGAAGGCTGCCTAGAAGACAACCAGTGTGGAAAAGAAAGGTCTGGAAGCTTAAGGATCCTCTGAATGATCAAAGATTTAGAGACTTGTTACTTGAAGCATTTGATGAAAGAGAGGAGGATATAGTGAAATATAACGTGAAGGACAACTGGAGGTTCCTACAGGACAACCTGCTAAGGGCCACAGACCAAATTTGTGGCTAGCACAGTCCCTTCTTGACCTCAGGTGACATGATGGTAGAACAGTGTAGTTGTCAGGGCCATTAGGGAAAAGAAAAAGACCTGGGAGGACTGGAAGTGTGGTGATAGCAGGGAACTGTACCAGATAGCCAGAAGGGAAGCTTTGTAGCCAGGGGAGAAGCAGAAAAGAAGTTTGCCAATGTTCTTTGATTCGAGGACCAGAAACTTGATGTGTTTCAGATTGCAAAACAGTGTATGAGAGAAAATTGTGATGTCATAGGAAAGAAATGTGTCCACATGGATGATGGTTTACTTGCAGTTAGTGATTCTGCAAAGAAGGAAGCTTGGAAATGTCATTGTGAAAGGCTGCTAAATGTAGAGAATGCATGGGAAAAGGAGAGTCTACCTAATGTAGACTCAACAGAGGGACTAGCTATCCAAATTGACAGTAGCTTGGTAGATAAAGCAATTAAGAATATGAAAACAAGGAAAGCCCCCCAGCCCATCAGGAATCACTGCTGATATGCTTAAAATATCTGGTGGAGTTGGATATGGCCTAGTCATCTATATAGTTAATCGGGTTGTCCATGAAGGAGTCATACCCAACGAGTGGTGTAGCAGCACCATAGTCAGTTGCTACAAAGATAAAGGTGATGCCTTAGGCAGAAATAATTAGAGATATCAAACTGCTGGACCAGGTAAGAAAGTTACAGAGAGGGTTGTAGCTTAAATTAGGAAAAGTGTTGAGATGCAGTTTGGTTTCATGCCTAGGAGAGGCATAACTGATGCTATGTTCCTCATAGGGCAACTGCAGGAGGAGTATTTAGACAAAAATAAACTCCTGTACTTGGCTTTTATCGATATAGAGAAAGCTTTTGACAGGGTCCTCTGCTCCCTTATCTGGTGATCTATGTGGAAGCTAGGGATAGACGAGTGGTTTGTGAGAACTGTACAAGCCATGTACAGGGATGCTGTCAGTAAAGTGAAGGTTAGCAACAAGTATAGCAATGAATTTAAAGTACAGCTAGAAGTTCACCAAGCATCAGTTGTCAGCCCCGTCTTGTTTATCATAGTCCTGCAGGCCATAACAGAAGAATACAAGACTGACTGTCCCTGGGAGCTCCTCTACGCTGATGACCTTGTTCTTATAGTTGAATCAACACCTGACATAGAGAAGAAATTTTAAGTGTGGAAGCAAAGCCTGAAATTTAAGGGCCTTAGAGTTAATTTAGCAAAAACCAAAGTCATAGTAAATAGGAAAACAGACAAGTCCCTTCAAGGAGATGACCCTGCTCGATATGTAAGAAGGGTATTGGTAGAAACTCCATAAGTTATACCCAGTGCAAGCTTTGGACACATGAAGTGTAGCAGTATCACAGGAAGGTTAACAGAAAAAATAGTCTTTGTGAATGGCAAATGTGTTGGCACAATATGTACTGAAAATGTGCAGACAATAGACTGCCTCAAATGCTTGGGGTATCATTAGAAGTAGTAGATAGCTTCTGTTATCTATGAACCAATTTAGTAATGGGGGAGGGTTCTGAAAGTGTAATTGTTAGAATAAGAACAGGCTGGTCAAAGTTCAGAGAGCTTCTACCTTTGTAACTAAGGGCCTCTCTCCCAGAATGAAAGGCAGATTGTATGATGCCTCTGTATGTACAGCTATGCTCCACAGCAGTGAAACATGGGTTGTGACCACAGAAGACTTGCGATGGCTTGAAAGTAATGAAGCTAGCATGCTCTGCTGGATGGATAATGTCAGTGTGCACACAACAGAGTGTAAATGATTTAAGAGGAAAACTGAGTATAATAGGCGTCAGATGTTGTGTGCAAGAGAGATGACTGAACTGGTTTGGTCATGTGATGTGTATAGATGAGGATAGCTGTGTAAAGGAGTGCTGAGCTCTAATTATGGCAGAAACCTGTGGAAGGGATAGACCCAGGAAAACATGGGACAAAATGGTGAAAAAGGATCTTTGGATGCTGGACCTCACTGAGGAAATGACAAGGGACTGGGAGTTGTGGTAATTTACTGCACTTGAGAAGACATGTCAAGTTAAGTAAAATCGCAGTCATCCATACCTACAGGCATGTCCTTTACAGGTGCCAGCACCACATAACATGCACTCGTGTCAGTACTGCATGAACACACCTATACTGGTGGCACATAAAAAGCACCCAGCACACTCTATAAAGTGGTTGGCATTAGGAAGGACGTCTAGCCATAGAAACCATGCCACAACAGACAATTGGAGTCTGGACAGCTCCTCAGCTGGTCAGCTCCGTGTCAAACCATCCAACCCATGCCAACATGGAAAACGGACATGAAACGATGAGGATGATGATGATCATCATCATCGTCATCAAGGCAGTGGACTGCCAGAATCACTACTTCACCAGATGAAATGCTTAGTGGCATTTCATCTGTCTTTACATTCTGAATTCAAATTCTTCCAAGGTTGACTTTGCCTTTCAACCTTTCAGGGTTGATGAAATAAGTAACACTTGAGCACTGGAGGAATTTCAGGCCTTGTGTCTATCTTTTTTTAGAAAGGGTTATTGTTATTATTATTATAATTGTTCAGTAGTTTTATTTTTATAACGTGCTTTCACTTCACTACCGAGCGCAGCTCTGTGCACCTTGGGTATGTGCTGTGGTTTGCTGTGATGCTCTTATGGTTACTGTATTGAAAGTGTTTTGCATAGGATGTGTGCAGTGCCCAGTAGTGCAATTTTCTGTATGTTATATATATTTGTAAGTCCTGGTGTTTTTGTTATGTATTTGTCTGAATATTTTTTTATTATACCTAAGGCACCTACTATGATAGGAATTGTTTCTGTTTTTAGATTCCACATTCGAGTTACCTCTATTTCCAGGTCTTTGTATTTTGAAAGTTTTTCCATTTCTTTTAGGGAAACGTTGTC
>NC_068982.1:84718743-84721425 GCF_001194135.2 Octopus bimaculoides | reverse complement strand
TTTAGTATTGATCTAACTCGTCTATAGTACTCTTTCTTTATTTTTTCTTTCATTTGTGTATGTTGTATCCTATCTAGTTCATTGACTCCTAAATATTTATATGGTTGGCTCTCGTCTAGTTCTCTTATTTCATTGGCTTTATCTAGTGTAATATTGCTACTTTTAACTAATTTTTCTCTTTTCAGGGTTGCTTTGGCACATTTTTCTAATCCGAATTTCATATCTATTTCCTTGGTAAAGCCATGTACTGTCTGTAGTAGTGTTTCCAGCTCTTTGTCATTATTATTATTATTATTATTATTATTATTATTATTATTATTATTACTTTTATTATTATTATTATTATTATTATTATTATTAATATCATTATTATTATGGCTGACATACTGTAAAGTCACTGAAATTTGAAGCTCTGTAAGTTGAAATAGTGTTTGTAATCTTTTTGGTCTTCTAAGACTCTGTGTTTTCATTTTTATTGCTACCATTGCATTTCTAAGACTGCCTGGACTGCACTGATAGTATTTTTGTATAGAAATGTCCACTGTTTTGCAGGGGGTGCACATCAGTAATTTTTAAAATTTTAACTACATTTGGCAAAAGCAAATATTTTACAATTTTCCTTAATTATTTAAAGATGGATAATAAAGAAGCCATCATAATGTTCAACAACAGGGTGTGTTCCTTGTCAGAGAAAAATGAGAACAAAGGTGTAGAATGGCTTAACCAAGGCTATTGTCTCTAAGCAACGTCAAAACTTTCAGTGACAAAGACAACAGCAACATCATAATGTCACAGCAACAGCAATGACAACAAAAACAGGAACAGCAATACTAAAGAAATGAAACATAGAAACACGAATATTGCCACTGCTGCCACAACTACCTCTGCTACAATGATTTCTTTGCGATTGTGGTGAGAAATTTGGAAAATTTCTGCATAGATGAAGAAGATTTAAAAATGGCTCGGAAAATTGTTAAAAGGAATGGGAAACCTAAACCCTCCTCTGACATCCTACATAATATCTTGAGATGCACGGTCACATACTGCTGCATTGGAGTGAAATCTCAGTAGGTGGAAAATGCGTCTTAGAGTAAAATACAAAAATGCCTTGGGTGTGTGCGGGAACAGATGACCCACATTACCTAAGGAAAGAAGGGTGGGACTATTGAGGTGAAAATGGGACAGGCGAAGCCAAGTGTCATTCTGCGACCAACACCTTGCTAAGATTAGCATGTTGAACATGCCATCAGAAATATCCACCTGGTTAGTGGTCGTCGTCTTGACCAGTTTAGATGAAGAAAATGCAACAATCTGGGAGGTCAAGAAAATACCAAAACAAAACTGGTCAGGTATAGGTATGGAAATGACCCTACAATGTAAGCAAGCCCATATCAACCAGCTGCCCGATCTAACCGATCTCCCAGATAGTACTCACCTGACACTGTTAGTGGTGGGTAGACAATCAAGATGCTACATATGTGAATCTGTAACTCGCTTAAAGGCTTTCTGCCCTGAAACAAAAATTAAACTCCCACTGCTGTCAACACTACGAACACCACAAGTACAAAATCATAAAGAAGTGCTCAGGACTCCTACTCTTACACCGATACCCATGCTCACACCCAAACCAAGAGAAAGAAGGAGTCTACCCACAGGTTGCTACGGAAAAGCAAGCTTCTCCTGAATACTGCCTCCCAAACCAACATAAGCTGCAATGACATCGAGAAAGAAGAGCTGAACAAATAATGGATCACTAAGACAAAAGGGGGTAGGTAAAAGAGGAGGAGAGTACACAGCCCTATCCAAGAACTCAACAAAATATATAGAAACCACAACTGCAACATAATTCACAACCACTCCTACAAAAATAAGAACAACAACTTCAAAAACAGCAACATCATGCTGCTGTTGACAACAACATGAAATCACAGGAATGCAGAAGCAACCAATTACGAAACTTCAAAAACAAAAATATTCCGCAGACTGTGGGCGAAATGTATCCATCAATTTCACTGTTGTGAACAAGCGCAACAGTGAATTGATGAATTTGTAAGTCAAAACAAAACAAAATAGAGACAGAGGGAAAGGAATTTGAGGATTTCATGCTCAAAATCCCAAAATGGTGTCAGACGTTTATAAAATTATAAGAGAAAAATTCTCATGTAGTATGGAGATTTAAAAAAAAAACAATTAGTAAAGGGCTGTTGGAAGGGCATTTTAAAAACTTTTGGCCAGTAGAGAGGCCCAGAACTTCCAGGCTTCTTGAAAATCAAGGTGAGTAACCTCTTTTCCTTTCTCCAACTAGCATGACTGTCTGAGATTGGGGTGTGTGAATGTGAGTGGCCTGGGATCAGCTTGGAAGAAAGGTCACTTGCTCAATGATGTCAGGTTGCTTGATTTAGATGTGGCTGCTATTAATGAAACAACGATCTCCAGAAAACACTCTCTAGCATCTATTTTTGAGGACTACAAAGTATTCTCATCTTGTATGTATGTATGTATGTATGTATGTATGTGTTGAACTAATACACCTGTTTGTTTACACACATTTTTGTCTTTTGTTTTTTGTAAATATATATATATATATACATATACATATATATGTACACACACACACACACACACACACACACACATATATATATATATATATATATATATATATATATATATATATATATA
>NC_068982.1:84717691-84718038 GCF_001194135.2 Octopus bimaculoides | reverse complement strand
CTGTAAATAATTATAATGGTATTTTTATATAAGCTTAAAGCTTATGCCGTTCACTGTGCAATGACTAACGAAAATAGTGTACTAACGGAGCATATAAGCCCTCGACAGAAAAAAGAAGGCTTTCCCATCCGTGTGGGATGCGAATCCACATTCCTTTGTTAACATGACTGTGTGTGTTACCTTCACAGACGGATAGGAAAGCCTTGTTTTTTCTGTCGAGTGCTTATATGCCTCGTTATTAGACTATTTTCCTTAGTCATTGCACGGTGAATGCTATAAACTTTAAGCTTATATAAAAAATACCATTATTATTATTATTTGCATGATTGTAAAATACGGTGTCGTAT
>NC_068982.1:84716643-84716885 GCF_001194135.2 Octopus bimaculoides | reverse complement strand
GTGGTAGAGACTAGAAGAAAAACAAGAGCAAAAATAAGATAGAAATAGAAATAAAAAATAAAATTGAAAGCAAAATATAAATAAAAATTAAAATTAAAATAACATCATTGTATAATGTCCGCTTTCCATGCTAGCATGGGTTGGATGATTTGACTGAGGACTGGTGAGCCAGATGGCTACACCAGACTCCAATCTGATTTGGCAGAGTTTCTACGGCTGGAAGCCTTCCTAACGCCAACCAC
>NC_068982.1:84715991-84716633 GCF_001194135.2 Octopus bimaculoides | reverse complement strand
GCAGAGTTTCTACGGCTGGAAGCCTTCCTAACGCCAACCACTCTGAGAGTGTAGTGGGTGCTTTTACATGCCACCGAAACGAAGGCCAGTCAGGCGGTACTGGCAACAGCCATGCTCAAAATGGTGTATTTAATGTGCCACCTGCACAGGAGCCAGTCCAGGGCACTGGCAACGACCTCGCTTGAATGCCTTTTCATGTGCCACCGGCACAAGTACCAGGAAGGCAACGCTGGTAACAATCACTCTCAAATGGTGCTATTTATGTGCCACTGGCACAGAAGCCAGACAGCTGCTCTGGCAATGATCATGCTCAAACGGTGCTCTTAGCACTCCACTGGTACAGGTACCATCACGATTTCGCTTTCACTTACTTCAACAGGTCTTTGCAAGCCGAGTTCAGTGTCCAATGAAGGAGACGATTGGCATGGGTGCCAGTCGTCGAATTTAGTTTGATTTCGATTTCACTTGCTTCAACAGGTCTTCGCAAGTGGAGTTTAGTGTCCAATGAAGGAAAGGTACGCATAAGTGGGCTGTCTACACCCCTGGCAGAGGCCTTGGATTATGGTCTCACTTGGCTTGCCGGGTCTTCTCACGCACAGCATATTTTCAAAGGTATATATATGTATATATATATATATATAT
>NC_068982.1:84711320-84715768 GCF_001194135.2 Octopus bimaculoides | reverse complement strand
TGTGTGTGTGTGTGTGTAGTGAGAGTTTACAAGAAAACAAAAGACGAACACGGGTGTCTAAACAACAAACAGACGTATTAGTTTAACGCTCGGGAAGTGAGAAAGTCGTTTATGTTTCAAGCCTACACTCTTCAACAGAAAGGAACACAAAAATAAACAGGGAGAGAAAATAGAAAAGGTTTAGTGGCCAGCGATCTATCATGGCGAATGCTGGACAGAGGGCTCACACAGGAGGGCGAGGAAGAAGGGGAGATAATAAAGTAGTGGTGATCCCAAAACGTGCATGTGAATCTGAGAGCATGTACGTGCATGTGGAAGGGGGCTCTTGACCTTGATGTGTAAGTGTGTGGATGATGGTGTAGGTGCTGTGAAGTGATCAGTGCTAGTGTGTGCGCTTGTGTGGCTGCTAATGTATGCAGGGGTGGTGTGGTGTTGAGGTGTGGGGGAAGGAAGGGTGGGGTCTAAGGGATGGGATGTATAGGGATGGTGGGGTTGGAATGTGTAGAGGTGGGGTAACGATGAAGGGAGTTGGTAGAAGGGAGGTGGGTAGGAGTGAAGAGAGGAAGTAGGTGCCAGAGCAAGAGAGGGTGGGAGGAAGTAGGTGTGAGAGGAGAGAGGAGGGTTAGATGAAGAGGGGAGTAGAGTTGAGCCTATGTGGCGTAAAGGTGTGAAGAGAGAAGGTTAATCCCTGCTCACAGTGAAGACAGGAGTCCGAATGGCCCCTGTGCAAGGGCAATCCGAACACAGACAGGTGTTGTAAAGAGTGACTGGTAGAGCAGAAATGGCACAAGACTGGGGCGTTGTTGCTGAGTCTGATGTCTCAGAGTTGTTCTGCAAACCAGTCAGCCAAGCAGCATCTTGTTTGACCAATGTACAGGGAAGGACGGAGAGAGCAGGAGATGCAGTAGATGACATTGCTAAAAGTGTAGGTGAAGGAGTCAGTGATATGATAGGGTCGATGATGGGTGCCTGTTAGGAGGGTGGTGTTGGAGAGGTAAAGCCAATTGCAGCAGCATGGGTGGGAGCAGGGGAACGAGCCAAGTTGGGAGATTAGGTTAGGTAAGAAGCTGTGGACCAAGAGGTCTTGTAGGTTGTGGGCTTGTTTGAAGGAGGAGAGGGGCTGGCTAGGGAAGATGTGCAAAGTAGAGGGGTCAGACTGGAGTTGCTGGAAGGCTCGGAGCATGGTGCATTGGAGAGGTAAGGTGGTGGAGTGGTAGGTGAGGGGAAATGGGAGACAGGTGACAGCAGGGTGGGTTTAGGAGAGAGAGCAGATGCATGGTCCATGGAACATGCTCTGGCAAAGGCTGTGTGGATAGTAGTGGGTCGAAGGTCAAGGAAATGTTGGAGTGCACACAGCCCCTCGTGGTGGGGGATCGCCGTGAATAGACTCTTGATGTCAAGAGTGAAGATAAGTTTAGAGGGGCCAGGAGGGAAGGAGAAAGAGTTGAACAAATGAAGAGCATGGTTGGTGTCGTGAATGTGAGAGGGGAGGGAAGCAACTAGGTGGGCAAGGACACAGTCAAGGTATCTGGAGATGAGTTCGGTGGGGCAGTTGAAGGCAGAGACGATGGAGTGGCCAGGATTATTAGGTGTGTGGATTTTGGGGAGGAAGTAAATTATGGGGGTGCGACGGGTGCAGACAATGAGGTTAGAGGTAGTGGGGGGAGACAGGAGGAGGAGATGAAGTCATGGATAGTAGAGAACACAGTCTGTTGGTAGCTGGGCGTGGGGTTGGAGGGCAGAGGGCAGTAGAAGGAGGTGTCTTGAATTCGATGGAGAGCTTCCACCTTGTAGAGGCCTGAGCGTCACACCACCATGGCTTCACCCTTGTCGGCTGGTTTTATGATGATGTCTTTGCAGCGTCGGAGACATCAAAGAGCCAAGAGTTTGGCTGGGGAGATGTTTAGATGTTGGGAATACTTGGAAAATCAAAGCGGTCCACAGTGCGCTGGCAGGTGTCCGCAAAAGATTGACTACTTGGAACTGGCCAGGAGCTGGCATCCGCTGGCATGGTTGGCGGCCTAGGTCGGTGAAGCAATCTTCCTCATTAAATGCAGGTGGAGTGTCACGGAAAAGTGCACACAACCTAACGCAGAGCACAAAGCTATGGATATCGGCATAAGTCTGCAATTCGTTACTGAATGGAGTGAGGAGTATGAAACGCAGACCCCTACTGAGGAGGAAACTCAGAGAGGGGAATATCTGGAGGAATGGTAACAACAGACTGAAATGGAGGAGAAGTTGGGGTAGTGACATCGGGTGTGATGGAATGGAGGAGTGAGTGGAGTTTACATTGTTTGGTGTGAGCGAGAGATTGATTAAAGACATGATTTAAATGATGTATGTAATGTAGTGTTGGCATGGGAGGGCAACTGAGAGGAGAAAAGGATGGAAAATGCAAGAGGTAGAAGGTGGTCGATGGTGTGTATTTTGGAGATATTAGAACGAATGGTGGCACACATAAGGCGGTAGGATGTAGTACGGAATATAGGTAGGATGGTTGAAGCAGAGTGGAGAGTGGGGTAGAAATGGAGGCAGAAACCTTTAGGGATGAGGCAGTGATTGAAAAAGGAAAGATGGTTGGAGAAGCGTATTTTTTTTTAAATTAGTAGGGAAAGGTTAATAGAATGTTGAAAGCAGCGGAAAGGAAGTATGAAAAGGTGTTTTTTTAGGTGGTGGTGTAAGGTGGAGGCGGAAAGGTTTGTAATCGGGCATGATTGAAAAATGAGAAGTAAAGAGAGAGAAAGGCAAATAAAGATGCAAGGGAGAAAAATTCAAACGGCGTGAGGAGAAAAAATGCAAATGGCATGAGGAGGAAAAGATACAAGAAGTGGGAGAAGAAAAAATGAAAACAAAGAGAGGAAGAAGGAAGAGACAAAGAGAAAGGGGAAGAAAGGGAGAAGAGAAGACAAAAGGGAAAAAGAAAGGGAGGGGGAAAGAGGCAAGGTAACAAGTGCAGATTAAGAGAAACGTCAATAGGAAAAAGCAGAAAGTACAAAAAAGTTTAGAAAAGTTCAAAAGGTTCAAACGTCATGGTGTATTGGAGCGACTTCTCATCAAAGGAAGAGTCCAGTGTAATCCATGGACAGGAGAGGTGCAGCTGAAGTGTAGGTGTCTGAGTGTAGGAGAGTAGAAGAAGGTCCAGGTAGAGAATCCATGTAGAATAGTCCAAGAAAAGTTCGAAGTGCTATGAGGTGGAGACAGGATAAAACTGGTGCAACCATGTGAGCGTGTAATATATAGTGAGAATTTACAAAACCACAAGGGACAAAGATGAGTGTGTAAACAGCAAACAGATATATTAGTTTAATGCTCAGGCAGTGAGAAAGTCTTTTGTTTTGAGCCTATGCTCTTCGACAGAAAGGAACACAAAAATAAACAGGGAGAGAAAATAGAAAAGGTTTAGTGGCCAGCGATCTATCATGGCGAATGCTGGACAGAGGGGTCACACAGGAGGGCGAGGAAGGAGGGGAGATAATAAAGTAGTGGTGATCCCAAAACGAAGGTGTGCATGTGTGTGTTTGTGAGAGCATGAATGTGCATGTGGAAGGGGGATGGTGACCTTGACGTGTGTGTGTGTGCATGTGTAGGTGTGTGGCTGATGGTGTAGGTGCTGGGAGGTGGTCAGTGCTAGTGTGTGTGGTGTGATGTGGTACACTTCGGCAACATGTGCTTTTACAGAATAATATTCAGCACTGAATATATTCTAATTATTCATAATATAATGTTAGGATAAAATCTTTATAAGAATTTATCAAGTAGTTAGCGTAAAAAAAACCTCATAAGGAAAAAAAAAAACATCTTTTTTTTTTCTATAAATATATATAACTTGATTTATATAAGGGCATTACTATACAATGATGCCTCACGCTTAGAGGGACTCCATAAGTCAAAACTACCAAAATAAGCACATTTTTACCGATCGCGAGGGAATGCAACTTTCAAAGCTAACCTCCTAATTCTTATAAAGATTTTATCCTAGCATTATATTATGAATAATTAGAATATATTCAGTGCTGAATATTATTCTGTAAAAGCACATGTTGCCGAAGTGTAGCTTAAAAAGTTCGCCACTTTCATGGATATATAAGGATGAACAATCGTCTATGTACTGTGTTGGGTACATCAGGGTATGTTGATTTTTGTTTATTTTTATGTGTCTTGACCATACGTGTACTGATGAATAAAAGATGCAGTTTACTGCATAGTTTGCTGCGTTAATTATGAAACCATTGGTTTACCGTTAAGTTAAAAGTTTTTAGGAGGTTAGCTTTGAAAGTTGCATTCCCTCGTGATCAGTAAAAATGTGCTTATTTTGGTAGTTTTGACTTATGGAGTCCCTCTAAGCGTGAAGCATTATTGTATAGTAATGCCCTTATATAAATTAAATTATATATATATATACATATATATATATATGTGTATGTATGTATGTATGTATATTTATG
>NC_068982.1:84707679-84710124 GCF_001194135.2 Octopus bimaculoides | reverse complement strand
TAGATTCCACTGAAATTAGATAAATAACCTTCGAACAGATAGTCAGCAGCACCGCCTGGCTGGAGCTTGGCTGCTCTGCATTGACAAGGGGCAACACCCTGAAACTAGTCTGCAGATGCCAAACCAGCAAGGGGAAACTGCTGACCTCCCCTGTTCGAGGGTTATAAAGGACACAGGTTTCATGTGTCACATAGCTAGCTAGAGGCGATGGCTTCTTGGAGCTAATTCACGGCAGCTTTCGTCCTAATTTTGGGACTGCCATGTTGGCTTGGCGATAGCTATTAATATATATATATATATATATATATATTGAGAAGATATGGATAATAATAAATGGAGCAAAACGCATGTCAATAAAAGTTCCTTTAATTCTTACACATGTTTCAAAACAAATGTATATATATATATGTATATATATGCGTGTGTACATGTACGTGCACGCACGTGTTTGTACACATGTATATACGCGCACACACACACATATGCAAACCTTCACTAGACTACAATGTTTCATTTACTTTCATTTTTATTCACTTTCTTCGCTACATATAAATATGTCATTAGGTTCCCTCATATGATGTACTACCTTAGTTCCCTCCCTTCCTCCCCCTTTTTTGACTCAGCAATTAGCTCTTTCTAATTTAACAGAACCATAACATATTTATCTCCCCCTATTTAAATAACTCTCTGAGTTTAACCTTTAGCATCACGTCAAAAACACCCTCCCTTTATATCTCTATGTAAACAAGCGTTCTTATTCCTAAAGCCCATGGAATAATATCATTGACCCCTTTATATCTCTATGTAAACAAACCTTCTAATGGTCACTAACTATGTAACATCTCTGCTCATAAGTTACCACATCATTTCGTTTTTGCCTTGCTATTACATATTTTATTATGAACTCCCTGAAGAGAAATAAATGAGGAACCCCAACAGCTCTTTCTTCTTTGTGAAAGAGCTCTCATTTGTTTTGAAACATGTGTAGGAATTAAAGGAACTTTTGTTGACATGTGTTTTGCTCCATTTATTATTATCCATATCTTCTCAAAATGTATCACTTTAACTTGGTATCTCTACCTGTAAAACGGCTGTGATATCTTGTTTTTTTAGTGTAATTTTGCTACCTCTGGTAAGTATTAACGTATTTTAATTATCAAAAGTTTTAATAACTCTGATAATATTAATATATACATAAACTAATATATATATATATATATATATATATATATATATATAATGTACTGTTCCATGATAGAAAGATCAACAAAAAGTACTCCATCTGGTGAGAGATAAAAATTATCTACTTAAAGAACATAATACATGTCTTTAAGTGCTACTAATATCTCAAACATACTCATCAGGCACAAGCCACATACCAATGAAGTAAAAATGAAATTGAATAAGAGAAATGCAAAAAATCTGAGAAGGCAGCATGAGGCAGAAGTTACTGCAACACTAAATGATAATACAACAGATAAAAAGACCTATACTGGATTATGTGAAGGAGATTTTAAAAATACCAATCTCATAACCTTCTTACGACATAAGGAAAAAGCAACTAAGTTAGCTAGCTGCACATGAGGTTTGAAAGCTAACAAAACACTACATGTGATTAAGTAGAAAATAATTGACAAATCCACATCTTATGATCAAATAAATATAGGAGGCTATGTTTAGCTGAAAGAGTTCAGATCCTTTTCAGATCTAACATCCCTAACTCCACTGAACTCTTAGTTTGAAATTTTCAGCAGTTGCTAACATATGTATAAATATATTTTGAAAAAGTGAAAAATTCTTCCTATACCCAGATTAACTTGTTGATATCTTTCCAGCTTTATAATTTACTTCTCACTTTTTATCTTTTAGTGCTTACTTTTCCATTTTTTTAACCTTCCATGTTTTCTATATGCTGCCTTCTCAGCCTTTTATCATTTCTTCACTTATTCAATTGTTTTTGTTCATTATTACATGTGGTTTATGGCTGATGAATATGTTTGAGATATTTCTCAACATATGAAACTATTAGTAGCACTTAAAGATGTATTGTGTCCTTTAAATAAATATATATATAGGTGTGTATGTATATATGTATATGTATGTATATATGTATATGTGTATGTGTGTGTGTGTGTGTGTGTGTATATATATATATATAGTGTGTGTGTGTGTATGTAGATATAAATATATAGTGTGTATGTATGTATATGTGTATATATATATATTATGTATGTATGTATGTATGTATGTATGTATGTATGTATATATATGTATATATCGTCGTCGTCGTTTAACGTCCGCTTTCCATGCTAGCATGGGTTGGACGATTTGACTGAGGACTGGTGAAACCAGATGGCTACACCAGGCTCCAATCTGATTTGGCAGAGTTTCTACAGCTGGATGCCCTTTCTAACGCCAACCACTCAGAGAGTGTAGTGGGTGCTT
>NC_068982.1:84704960-84705734 GCF_001194135.2 Octopus bimaculoides | reverse complement strand
CCTCCCCTCTGGCTAAATAAACCTGTCGCGTAGCTTCCCTTCTGGCAGTTTGATAGAATTCCCTGCTACCACCGTTCTTCCAGTCCTTCCAAGCCTGTTTCTTTTGTCTAATAGCCCTGTCTACCTCCTTGTTCCACCACCACGTTATTTTGAGTCGAGAAGAGACCTTGCACCAACCACAGATCTCGTCGGTGGCCCTCAGCAGGTTGTCCCGTAGAAACGTCCAGTTGTCCTCTACATTGTGTGAAGCTACATCCCCCTCTATTTCGTCAAAGGCTTCAAGTAATAGATCTCTAAATCTCTGTCCATTTGCAGGATCTTTGAGCTTCCATACCCTTCTCCTCCAAGCTGGTTGTCTTCTGGGCCGCCACTTAGCTCTGATCCTGAAGTCACTAACTACTAGTCTATGTTGTGGGGTACATTCTTCGGCTGGGAATGTTTTGGCATTTCTCAGCAGCCGTCTTTCTCTTTTCCTGGCGAGGATGTAATCAATTTGGCTTGTGTGCCTGCCAGAACGGTAGGTGACTAGGTGACTGGCAGGTTTCCTGAAGTTAGTATTGCAGACCATAAGGTCATTTGCATCACAGAACTCCAGCAGTCTGGTTCCCTCCTCATTGCGGGAACCAAAACCATAGCCTCCATGTACGCCATAGAAGCCCCCTGAATGTTGTCCACCATGACCATTGAAGTCACCAGCCACAAAGAGAAGGTCCCTGTCATTCGTCGATGAGGTAGTCTGCAGGAGGGTGTCATAAAATTGGTCTTTCTGTCCGT